>NC_057936.1:38060974-38146201 GCF_018555375.3 Anguilla rostrata
ATGAAAATTAACAAAACATGTACATTTGACCAGGAGTGCACAAGCTTTTGCAAACCACTGTATACAGTTAAAAGCCATGTTACTTAGTTGTGCTACTATTGAGCTTGCACGCAGCTAGCGACTTCAAAAAACTGAACCAAGAAAAAAACAACACACAAATGAAACAATTAAGCAGGCAAGTGTGCTTAAAATTTAACTTCACACTATCTGGGGTATTACTTATTAAAAGAAAAATTACATTAATTAAATTAATTTTTTAGCATTTATGATTAATAATAAGACACGTCTTATGGAAGAATAATCTTCAGAGTAAACAAGTAAAAAACTCCAATAAAAATGTTCTAAACAAATACCTCAATGTCATCCAGAAAAGTTTTATAGAAGTCACTGGTAAACACATCATTCCCTGGATATTTATTCCCATTTAGTTTGCAGATACCCTTCTTAATTGCAGTAACAGAAATATCTGTGTAATGTAAATTGGAATTCTCCATCAATATACAATGTACAGTCTTTAAAAGCAGGCGTGTCACTGACGGGACATTTATCACTGGTATAAAAATGACCATAGAATTCCAATACATACTTTGAAATATCTTTTGGGTTCTCATTTTATGTACCATCTGTCTTAGGTTTGAAAAAGAGTATTTAGTATTCTTTCTTAAATTAAAAAAATATTTATACATCCTTTCTCTGTACTTAAATGTTGAGAATATATCTGTGTTATCTGTTGCTGGTAATAATGCTAACACAGTGATGGATGATAATAACAGATATACCACTCAAGCAGAAAAGCTGCTAGATAGCATTGACTTACCAAGATATGCATTGGGGTGATGTGACTGTGGTGTGGGGATGGCTGGTTTAAGCAGCCACACCTGCCCTGGGTCGAGCTAATTAGACCTGGCCAATTGGATAATTGGTGAAGAATTAGATAATTGGCCAGGCTAATTGGACCCAGGAACAGGAGTGGCTGCACCTGTGCGTAGTGAGGTAATCACTGCGCACAGGTTAAATCTGCCATCCCCACCCACACCAGGCAGCTTCTGTCATGACAGGAATAACATCTGCTCATTTGGCTGTTACCATCTTGCCAAACCCTCGTGGAATAAATGTGGACTGTTTGAACATCTTCTCCCTGTGTCTCTGTGCTGGAGGGCCCCAAAGAAAAGCCACTTCGGTGGCCTGTGGCAGGCGTGTTTGTCACAGTGGCGCCCAACGTGGGGCCCCTCCGGCACAGCAAAGAGGCACAGGAGGGCCAGCCAGGAAGCACACTGGACGAGGGGCGGCTGAGGTGTTCCCGACAGGGCTTCGGGCGGATCCTCCGGGCCAAGAATGGGGAGCGGAAGATGACCAGGGAGGGGAAGGAGGCAATCCTCAGCTGGGACGCTGAGGAGCTGCACCTGGCCGAGGAGGCAGGTCAGCGACGGGCGGTGCACGAGAGGTGGTCGCGCCGTGAGCTGGACTTGGCCGGGAAGGCGGGTCAGCCACGGGCGGCGCACGAGCGGTGGCCGCGCCGTTTTGCTTCCTTTCTCGTCCGTTTGGTTGTTTTTCGTTCTTTGTTTTGGCCTGGTTGGTTTGCCCGGAGCCCATGAGGGGATAAGCCTGCAGCCGCCTGCCAGCAGAGCCGACTGGCGGCCACCACAGCCACGAGGGTTCCTGGGCCCCAGCACCACAAGGCCAGTCCACCAGCCCACCAGCCCAGCCACCCCACCACAGCCCCTGGAACAGCCCAAGCCGGTGACGCCCCCACCAGCCAGCAGAGCAGCCCAGGACTTCCCGTGCTCCAGGAGGGAGGAGGAAGAAGGGCTGCCTTGTCGTCCGAAGGAGGGTCACCGCATGTACTGGACTGTTCCGGGGCCACCCACCCTGACTTTTTTTTTTTTTTTTAATTTTTGTAGCGTGTTTAGAGTTTATTTTTATTTGTCTTGCTTTGTTGGGAGTGCAGGGGTGGGGGGGGGTAGGCTTCGGCCAGTGATTCTCCCTGGCCTCAGTTTGGCGTTGGGGGTATGTGGTGTGGGGATGGCTGGTTTAAGCAGCCACACCTGCCCTGGGTCGAGCTAATTAGACCTGGCCAATTGGATAATTGGTGAAGAATTAGATAATTGGCCAGGCTAATTGGACCCAGGAACAGGAGTGGCTGCACCTGTGCGTAGTGAGGTAATCACTGCGCACAGGTTAAATCTGCCATCCCCACCCACACCAGGCAGCTTCTGTCATGACAGGAATAACATCTGCTCATTTGGCTGTTACCATCTTGCCAAACCCTCGTGGAATAAATGTGGACTGTTTGAACATCTTCTCCCTGTGTCTCTGTGCTGGAGGGCCCCAAAGAAAAGCCACTTCGGTGGCCTGTGGCAGGCGTGTTTGCCACAGTGACATAAACTGTAATAATGATCAACATAATAAAGATCTATGTTTTATGTACAGTAATATTTGTGGAATCTGTCAATGCTTCTAGAAAGCTATTTTGTAAACCAAAGAATAAGGTGCATAATATTAAACCTCACTGGAATGACTATGTGGCTGAGTTACATGCTGCAGCTAGAGACACATTTAAAAGTTAGGCACAGTTAGGAAGAATTAGACAAGGGCCCTTGTTTGAGCTTAAAAAAAACTAGTGCAAGATTTAAATCTGCTCTTCACTGAATTAAAAAAAATAAGGATACGATGAGGACTAACTCACTTGCCAGGAAGTTGTGTAATAATAGTTCCTATGATGTGAAAGTAGTCAGAGTTGTGGTGACAGCATTATTATGATTTGTTCAACTGTGTTAAAAGTAATACATATATGGGTGAAAATGTTGACTAGGCTGAGAACATGGTAGTTAGGCCAGAGGAGGTCCTTCATGCTCTGGTGAGGCTTGATGAAGGTATGTGGAATGGACCTTATTACTACAGAACCCCGAAAACATGCTAGCCAAAAACTTATTCCACGTCTTGCTTTTTGTTTTACTGGTTTTTCCAGTTCATGGTATCCTACCAGATTATATTCGTGTTACTTCTGCCTGTACTTAAAGACATGACTGCTAAATGAAATAGCTCCGAAGATGATCTACCTATTGTCTTAGCCAGCATTTTTTCTAAAATATTGGAGCGGGTCTTGCTGGACAGGCTTGAATTGTACATTCTTACCACTGACAATCACTTTGCTTTTAAAAGAAAATAAGAAATGTGTATATTTGCTCTGAAGAAAATATTAGCTAAATATCGAAGACAAAATTCTAGTGTTTAAGTGTTTTATTGATGCTTCTAAAGCATTTGATAGAATATATCATGGGAAATGATCACACAAAATGTGTCATAGACACATACCTAAATATATATTAAGAATCTTAATTTTCTGATATGCTCATTAGACCATGCAGGTAAATTTTTTTTTGCCCTTATAGTGCTGGTCTCCAACAGTTATTGAAGATATGTTCCCAGTATGGTGAAGATTTTGACATAATGTATAATGCCAAAAAGAGCAATATTATGATTGTTACACTGACAATCACTTTGCTTTTAAAAGAAAATAAGAAATGTGTATATTTGATATGCTCATTAGACCATGCAGGTAAAATGGTTGCGTTATTGGAAATTCTGTAATCAACCACCTCATGCATGAGGATGAATTGGTTGTTTTTTTGTTTTTTTTGCACTTGGTCTCCATAGTGCTGGTCTCCAACAGTTATTGAAGATATGTTCCCAGTATGGTGAAGATTTTGACATCATGTATAATGCCAAAAAGAGCAATATTATGATTGTTAGATGTGAAGGGGACAGGAAATTAGTATCTGAAGAAAAACAAAAAAAACCTTTTCAATGTACAAAATGCCAAGTTAATCACACATACAAAGCACCATCTATAAGTCATTCAGACTTGCAAATCTAGGCCTGCGACTAAAAGTACTGATATCAAAATTAGGCCAAGTTACAAGAAATAATATTGGTTATCTTAGCTCACAAATTTAACATGGCGTATTCCAAAGCAATACTGCTACCCAATTATCCCTAAATTATTTTAAAAGCTACCCAACCTTAGCCCCAAGGTTGGATAGCTTTTGTATAAAAATCTGTTCTTCTATCAAGAAGTCTTCCCCCACCCTATAGGAACTGCTATCACTGTTTATAGCTGCAACTCAGCCAGCTCAGTAATTCACCTGCATTTATTTCAATCTGGAAAAATGAATTCACTACAGCATGCATGCTCTCTAGCTGACATTAAGTGTAACCACCTTTGTAACAGAGCTAACAAAGTTGCTATCTACTTTGACAAGGTTATGAACTTTATAAAAAAGTAATTCACTTTACAAGTATATTAGCTAGCTATGATGGACTTATGGCCTGCTAATGTTACGTATTCCATGCGCAATTCTGTGTTTACTTCCCAATTCTAACTAAATTTCCAGGGGAGTATTAAAGGAAGCAGGATTACTGAGGTAGCTGGATAACTGGAGTAAAACCCATAATAGCTCTTTTTCAGTCCATGTTGCAGATTTGGGAGGGTTTTTAGTTTTACTCAGTGCAGTTATCCAGCAAACTCAGTAATTCTGCTCCATGAAACAGAGCCTAGAATAGCTAAATATTAAACTAGGAAAAACACAAAATGGCAGGGGCTCTACCATAGGATGTTCCTACCCGCTAGTGGGTGCACTCAGTGTAAAGACCGTTATAACACTGCCTACTTACTGTTACCAACCATCCATCCATCCATCCATCCATCCATTATCTATACCTGCTTATTCTGAGCAGGGTCGTGGGGGGTGCTGGAGCCTATCCCAGCATGCACTGGGCGAGAGGCAGGAATACACTGTGGACAGGCCACCAACCTATCACAGGGCACACACACCATTCACTCATACAGTTATACCTATGGGCAATTTAGAGTCTCCAATTCGCCTACCTGCATGTCTTTGGACTGTGGGAGGAAACCGGAGCACCCGGAGGAAACCCACGCGGACACAGGGAGAACATGCAAACTCCACAGAGAAAGGCCCCAAGCCGAGATTCAAACCCACGACCTTCTTGCTGTGAGGCAACGTGAAAATTTCTATATCTCCGAGCACCTTACCTTTTTGCTTTACATTTTGCTTGTAGCACTCGAGGGTGTGTCCTCAACGGAGGTTTGGGTGGGCTTGAGGAAAAAGGAGGTGTGAGTGAGGTTTACAAACACAGAATCTACAAGGTCTGCAAAATCCTACATAGCATACCTTGAAATAGTTATATTAAATAGTTATTGCTGCACAGCTCATTACATTGTGGGTTTTAACTGGACATTATAGCATATTCAAACTGAATGTCATTGAAAAAATCAAATTTTATTGTTCTACAATGATTTAGAAACAATTGCACATTTTCATGATGTCCTGTAATAAAGATATTGAACAAAGACATGAAAATACAAATAGAAAAAAAAATACAAATGTTAAATCATTAAATGGAGCAGTGGTGCTACCATGTGTGGCCTGCACAGCCAATAATATATTCCAAGGCATGGAGGCTATTAGCATCTAGAATTCTGCAGGACTGATGCTACTATTCCATGGTTATCTCACACTTATTGCAGAGCCACCAGAATCCTTAACTGTTTTTTTCCCTGCACAACTGTTTTTCCTACCTGTAACATCATAATTAGGAAGACTGATGTCAGAATAATCCATTCTGAAAGTCAGGGACAGTCAGGTTCAAATTTCATTTCCAAGCTACAATTCCCATTCACACTAACACATTGTGAAACCCGAATTTGGTTATTTGATGAAAATGTGAACTGTGATTGTCCATCTTCAACCATATTAGGTCCATAATCAAATTCAGGATTATCATAAGTGCTCACTGACCCAGCATCAGTTTCTTTATTTTCATTGTTGACTTTTTCTGAACAGGTGCAGATTTCAAAGAAAGTCAGAAAAACAGGAATGAAAGCAATTCCATGCACTGCCCCAAACAAGATGACCAGGAACAGGATTTTGAAGATGGTTCTGAATATGTAACTCTGTGATGCTGATAGCACCAACACCCCCAGTATGGTAGAAACAGCTCCCTGAACTATGGGATACCCCAGGGTGTAGAGTGCATCAATGACCTTTCATTGGGTTTATCTTTACCGCTTGAGACAAGGCATAAGAAATGTGTGCAGAGAAGTCCACAGAAAAGCCAATGCAGATAACCAGATTGATCATGGATATGGAATCAAGATTAACATCCCACAAGGTCATGAAGCCAACAACACCCACAATGACAAAAGCAAATGCAAAGGTTACCCAAAGCGAGCAGAGGGTTTGGAATCAGCAAGAGGGATATGACCAGCATGGCTGCTGTGGCCACTAAAATATTCTGAATAGTATTACTACTATGACAACATACTGGTCACAATAGATGAATGCAGGGTGATGAACCATAAAAGAATAATTCTTATTATTATCAGAACAATTTGCTGCAACCGCTCTTCGCTTATTCAACATGTTCTTTTCTTTATCACCATCATCTGTATTTATCGTCTGGATAAAAAACCGGGAGGCATAAATCTTGTCATTGGTGAAGTTAACATCTTGCTTAAAGTAAGTTTTTTCTAAAAATCCAAGTAAATGGGATTTAAATTCAGTTTCATTATTTATATTACATATGGATTTTACATACTCTTCATAAACATTTAGCGAAGACACAAATAAGCTTCAGTCAACAAATGGTAGACTTTGAAATATTTCCAAACTTGAGTTGAGAGCTGCTCGTTCTGTTTTGCTCCAATATTGACATTCACCATTTAAAATCACGGTAACACTTGGACCATATGTACTACAGTACAACTTTTCATCACTGTAACACTTAATAACATAAGAATTGTCAGGGTCCAGATTTCGGAGGTCTATTCCCTCTTTTGTCTGGATACATCTGTAAATACTGCCAGCCAAGTAAGTAGCATAAAGCAGGGTCAGTAAAACTTTGCTCCATGATTTGGTCAAGAAGGGTCCAAAGTAATCCTTAAAAAGTCCACTTATCGGATGTCCATTTACTGGTTCTACATCATCATTCTTTTTCTTACATAATTTACTGTCACATTTATATCTTCCTTTGGGGTATTGGAATTCAGCCTTCCTGCAGGTCAGCCAGTGCACTTTCTTCTCTCCTTCCATTCAGTGCCATAAAGGCACCAAAGAAAGTGATGTTGTATATACAACAGAACAGGATAGCTGTGGCAGTGTAAAGGCAGAAAGACTGCACTGAGCGGAACTGTGTCATGAGACCAATGTAGAAAGCCAAGATGTCCGTCAGCGTGGTGATGGTGATAGAGATGGCTGCCTTTTTGTATGTGTCTGCCAGACGCTTCTCAACACTGTCGCAAACATTGCTCTGCTGCCAGGCGGAAATCATGATGAACATGTCATCAACACCAATCCCTTGGAAAGAAGAACAGCGGTTGCATTAGTATTCATGTAGAATTCATTTTAATAATTGATGATTCATCAGTCTTTGATGTGAATAGCTATGTTAAACTGTTGTAAGGCATACTCATGAAAATCAGTATTGTGAGGCAATAATAGGCAGATCCATCACTCAAGCTTGTCCAGCACTTCCATTCTGTAAGCATTGTTGAAGCACTAGGTATTTTCTCAGTGTAATTTTCTTGTTTTGATTTGGTTGTGTAACATGCTCAATACTGTATACATCTGTTCTATTTCACATAGGGCCTACGCTAGTCATACTAATGGGATATGCTTCCACTTGGCGGCAGGATGAGTTCAAATATGACATTTCTGAAACAGGTTTGACAAGCCTGTTTTCATGGCACAGGGTTAACTGTTTGCATCTTTTCTGTCTGCTGTTAGCCCCTGCCATTTGCTTGCCTATTTGCCTCAGCTGTGATACCAGCCTCTTCTCCCGATACCCTTGCTAGGCTGAGACTCTGGTCCAGATTTACTAAAGGATTGCGATTGTAACAAAGGGAGTTGCTACAAGGTAGCAATATCTATGTTGAATTTGCTAAACAGTCGCAATGGGTATAAACTAGGATGTATTTTGTGGGGACTATGTCATACCGGGACTTTCATTTTGATGCATAGTTAAATGTGTTCGTGCATATGTATACCTGGAGTGAACATGCTAAAACAGGGTGGAGATTATGCAAATCAGGCAAATTAAGTATTCTGTCTAATTTACTAAACCTAAAGTGTGTGGACACCTGACATCCAACATCTCATCCAACATTATGGGCTGTTGGGGAAGTACAGAACGATCTAGAAGATTACATTAACATTTGCCTTCACTGGAACTAAGGGGCCTAGCCCAAACCAAGAAAAACAGCCCCAGACCTAGGGGTGTCCAGATACATTTGGTTTGTATGTGCTGCTGTCAGTTGGGCATCTTCAGATACCTTTGCTAGGTTTTATCTAGTGAATGCTGCATCACCTCACAGAGTGATTCAAACTAAGATCTGAATCAAAGATGTAATAAATCTGTCGCTGATGCCAATATGTCTGCTGGTCACACATTCCCTTGATCTTATCATTATCACAATACAGTTGGTACAATGGTAGAATAGCGACCGGGAGTGAGAGATTGGGAACCATCCAAGTCAACAGACGTGCTAATCAATCAATCAATCAGACTTTATTTGTATAGCACTTTTCATACAACTTAAATGTAACACAAAGTGCTTAACACAATACAACAAACCCCCTCCCCCTCCCCCTCTTTCTGGTCCTAGTCAATACACGTGCAGCTGAGTTTTGCAGTACTTGTAATTGAGCTATATTCTTTTTAGGGAGACCAGAAAGTAGAGCACTACAGTAGTCAATTCTGCAGGTAATAAAGGCGTGCATTAATGTCTCTGTGTTGGCTCGAGAGAGAAATGGTCGCACTCTGGCAATGTTCTGAAGATGGTAGAATGCATTCTTAGTTATGTTTCTAATGTGAGGTACAAAACTAAGATTTGAATCAAAGAAAAAAGAAAAAATTTGTTGTAGGAAGGAAATGCATTTAAGAACACCAACCATCACCACCAAGACGGAGTATATTATTAACAAAAGAAGAATATGTAGAACTAGCAATGGCCAGATCTTGGTCAAAACAGTAATAATCTGTAGAGGTTTGCACTTAATATAAAACACAAGCTGTAAAAGTCCATATACAATGAAAGCACAGCTTCTGGCATACAAACTAGGCCTTTCATACAAACGTGTTGTGAATGATAAAATCCAGCAGGAGATAAATGAGGTGAATACATGTCTTATGCCAAGAAGGGGAGGAAGACTTAGATAAGAGAAGGGAATGAAGGGGAGGAAGACTTCGATAAGAGAAGGGAATGCCTATTTTTTAATTAAAGAAAGGAAGGGGGCTTGGAAATAATGGTGTCTGAAAAAAGAGAAACAATGGTATATGGGGAAGAGTCAAGTATAATGATGTAAACCTGTGGGAAAGCCCAAGCCTGTCCACAACAGGAGGAGCTAACAAGATAGGATAAATGGGAGTGTTCGGCCCCAGGGGAGTTTGGTATATCTTGTATGTCTTGAATGTCTTGTATGTCTTGTATGTCTTGTCTGTGTGTGTGTGTCTTGTCTGTGTGTGTGTGCATCTTATGTGTTTTCTGTGAAGTGTCTTGTGGAATGCTTTGAGAGTGTTTGTATTGATATGCGCAGATCAGCCCGGGTTCTTGCATGTTATATTTGAATTACCTGCAATAAATCCAGCTGCATCAGACTCTGTGAAGTGTATATTTTGAAGAAATATTCAACAGTGTGAGGAGAACACCCAGCTCTTCTGGTCCAGGCTGGGTCCTGTTTTCCCCACACATTCCCTTGATCTTATCATTATCACAATACAGTTGGTACAATGGTAGAATAGCGACCGGGAGTGAGAGATTGGGAACCACCCAAGTCAACAGACGTGCTAATTCAATTACAACAGGACGGCCAATACACTACGGCCTAACTGATAGGTGTTCGAAACTGACTATATCCTTCTTAGTAGGTGTGTTCAACACTCCTGATCAAAGCTTTGAAAACGAATAAGAAGCAGCCTGTGGAAAGGTTCGTGGTTCAGTCGGACTCTGCTGAATCCAAAGTGTCATTCGTGCGCTTTTGCTCTGCCGGTATTGGAAAAATAAACTTTGTACATTTTCATCACGTTCGAGAGACGTCCTTTTTCCTTACAACTGGTGAGCCACCCAGCGAGGAATTCCTAAAAAACCTGGGACACTAAGGTAAGAAACGCGGTTTCTTCTTTTATGCTGCTGGTTTGTATTTTAGAAAGGAGTTTTAAGGACTGGTACAGTTTTGTTTGTTTTCACCATCATTTCATACTGGCAGTAGGAGTTTTAATTCCGAAGCAGTGGAATTAAGAGCAACTGGACCGTGCCCGACAGAGTGTGGCACTGTTGTAACTCGTAGATACAAGTAGGCCTAAAGTAACTGGTCTTTAGAATCAATCGTGCCCGAAGCACCGGGACCTTTATGCTAAAATAGTATTCCTAAAGTAACTGGAATCCTCGACCTGTGTCCGAAGTACAGGAACAGGGTAGCTGTTGTTTATCTTAAAGCAACTAGATAACGCAACGATTAGAACATAGACCTAAAGTAACTGGTCTGTAGAATTTATTGGTTCCGAAGTACTGGGACATAGATTCTTAAATTGGGTGTACTCTGAGTAGTAAAAAACTATTCTAATATCACTCACTAAATTCACGTGACTAGATTACGAATTCTTTTCTTTTTTTTTCGAGTAACGCTGGTTTAGCAATATGGTTTGTTTATTGTGTGATAGCCAACTATAAATTAGAGGATGGAAGACCTTACTACTGGTTAGGTACATTGCTAAACATGGTAAACGCAGTGTGCTTGAAGGGATAGAAAACCAAGACGCGCCTTACGAGTGGGCATTGTCTCAGTCTGAAAACTACTCAAAAGTACCTAAAAATAAGAAAGGGAAGATTGCTACAGCATTGCAAGCGATTCTGGCATCTTACAAAATGACTAAAAAGAGATTAGACGTTGTAGAGATAGAAAACCATACTCTTCAACAGCAAGTCACAGAGAATGCAGTTACTCTTAAAAGTTATAAAGCGAATGCCACACTTAACATGGAGATTCAAATAAAGCTGAGGCAGGAGGTTGCACAGATAGAAGACAATAATCAGAATCTTGTGTCATCACTAGAGAAAACAGTCAATGACTTAAATTGTGCACAAGGGGCGTATGATTACTTGATTAGTAAATGTACCAATCTGACTCCAGGAACTCACACTAGCAATTCAGACCGTGTAGGAAAATACAAGAGAGCAGTAGATATCATGCAAGGTCACATAGCAGCGGTAGGGGTACCCCTTCCTGAGGGATTAGTGGCTGAATTAGACAATGAGAATGATAAAACCAACAATTTTGGGGGAAACCTGCATGGGATAATTGGGATAGCTATTCTGATTACACAGTTAAGTTTCCTATGGCCCCTGTACATTCAACCACTACTATTCAGCCTGGGGAGGGGGGGCAGAGGGAACGCACAAGTACAACTACTACACTTAGGCCTCTCTCACCTGGTGACATTGAATCCCTAATCTATTAGAATGTGACTAGCATAGTCCCCATATGAAATAGAACAAAGGTTACTCACAGGGCACAGTTCTATGAACTATGCTAGTCCAGCTGTCGATTTCTTTATAACCTCAGCAAGTGTAGATGAAGTAATGTGGTGTGTTCCAATATTTATAAGAGTTGGAGGATGCACTACACCTGTTGCACAAAGTACTCTGAAATTTAATCTTGATTCATCCTGCCACCATCCCATTAGTATGTGACTAGCATAGTCCCTCAGTTCATACATAGATCCGTGGAGAAGCCTTCGTTCTCTTTACGTGTCAGTTTGGTCTGTAACAGTGACTATTTCCTATATCCAGTTTACCTGATAACAGTGGTAAATCACCAGCAGCTATACCATCCCATACTTTGCTGCTTACAAATGGCTGAATTAATATGTGGGCTTGGTTAGCACTGACCCAAGACAACTAAGCTGGTGGGCCAGTTCGGGGTGGTCTTCCCTTTGAAACAATCACATCCCAACGCCCCAGTGCATTGACTGGTGTATTGGGCTGATGCTGTACAAGCTACTTTGGAAATGCTTGTAGTTCATTTTCTGCTTTAGACCATGAAACCTTTAAACCCTTGTACCATTACATTACATTACATTACAGGCATTTAGCACATGTTCTTATCCAGAGCGATGTACAACAAGTGCATCAGTTCAAAGTGCAGAGGTGCAGAAAAACACACTAGAGTGAAGTAAAGATCATAGCGCCAGAAGTGACCACATAGATCAGGACTCCAACCCTGAAGGGTAAACTGTTCAGCAAATAAACAAAACATTCCTGCCAAATACAAAACTAACGAGATCACATTAGCCTAACTAGGTACATTGAGCTAAACTAGAGGCTAGGGAGGGGTGGGGAGAGGTGCAGCCTGAAGAGATGAGTCTTTAGTCTGCGCTTGAAGGTAGTCAGATTCTCTGCTGTTCTTGTGTGTAGTGTGAATCCAGCATTGGCCTTTTGCTCATCAGAGAGTGTTTAAAGAGCTAGTTATGGTAGGTGGCCATCTCGCTAAAGTAGACTAGGCCTATTTATCTCCAATTTTAGCCAATTTTGCCTGCAATGCGGCATTCTCGATGTCATACAATTGAAGCAGATCTTAGCTTTATCAAACACAGCAAGCTGAAGCCAAATTTGTGGTCGCACACCAGTTTCTTGTCATAATTTTAAATGGAAGTGTTTTTAATGGGCTATTGTACGCAACAGACCTACTAATTGTTTGTATGTTGGTAGAGGATATATAGAGCTAGCTAACATGAAATTAGAAATGTGGCGTTGTAGGGTAGGCCTAGCTAGTAGCATAATTTAAAAAGTATTGAACAGTAGAAATGGCAGAGTGGTCCAACTGACATAGTCACTTTTTAAGAAAATCGATATAGCTACCTGCCGTGAAGAAGTCATTGTCTTGCGCCAGTTTCTATACATCTGGTAACCATACCAGTTCTTAATTTCACGACCGTCTGTGCTAACGTTATACACTTGGCCTGTCATCTCATTAGCAAGGTAGGTAACATTAAACTCGGTCAAAATGCCGAAAGCGGAACTGAAATATAAATGATTTCCCACAAAGATTTTACAGATGCAAAAGCAATAATTAAAATTGCGAGATCAGTAATTACGAGATCTTTTTTCATAATTACCAGACCCTGATCTCGTTACGCGATAAGGTGTCTTTGTGTGTGTGTGTGTGTGTTAATGCAATCTGCTTCCGTAGCAGCTGGGTAATTTGATAAGACTTTAAGAAATTCATCCAGCCATAAATTGACTCTCTGTCGATTGACTTCATCTTCCTTTAAATAGTAGGCTAATATAGTCTTATTGCCTGAGCACTTTCGACAACATTATTTTCATTCAGTTTCACTCCACCGACTGCAGAGCCAAGAAAATACACTTCTGATTGGTTCCTATAATTTGGAAATGTGATGCTGGTTTGTTCCATTTCATCGTTATTGTTATCCATAATTTCTAATATTGCATTCGAGACGCACCTGCGATTTCATTTGGCGCAAATATCAGAAAACTTCTTTGTCCCCAAATCAGTTTTCACAGGGATTGCGGATTGCTTCGTCAAAAACGATAATATTGGTTCCATATGTCAATTGTGATATTTTTTTGATATTTTGCATCTATAACTTCTATAGTTTCATAAAATGAACAAACTAAATGTAAATAATCGTTATAAATAGTTAATTTAGGTGATAATATAACACCATCGTCAAGAACACGAAGCATAAAATAAGCTTATGATAGCATCTTTTATGCTTAAATGCCTCCGCGGTTTTTAAACTGACCTGGTTGAATCATATATCGTTAAAAAGCTTGTTTCCTGGAGCGTACACTGTACAAAAAAAAAAAAATGGATTCTATATGGAACCAAAACATTAAAAAAAATAATAATATAACCATTTAGGAACCTTTTTGGGGGACATATATAAACATTTCTATTGAACCGGTTTTGGTAACATTTAGAACCTTTTTTACAGTGTGTAATGTAGGCTAATTCTTTGGCCTTCTTAAATCACGAAGTGAAAACATCATATGGATATTGGTATATTAACCGCGCTATTGCAGCTCGGTTAAAAACATCGGATTTCTAGGAAACTGACTTATTTACCTGAAACGCTGAATTCTTACTTCCTCGAGGCTATACATGTCACAGTGACTTACGTATAACAATGGAGAAGTGCAGAGACAGTTTCTGTGAAAAACAGGACCACGCGCGGGAGGGGCTAAGCGCTCCGTAACACCGGATTATGTAATAATACCGGATAATGTAATAACTTTTCATACTGTAATATCTTTTTCATTTAGAAAAACTTTATAATGTAAAACCGGATAATGTAACAACTTGCCAGATAATGTAATACATATGTTACACGGATAACGTAATAACTTATTCCGGATACTGTCATTTTTTCTTATTACATTATCCAGTGGTTGTTACATTATCCGGTGAGTAAAACTTTTTGGATGAATAACGTAACAACTTCACCGGATAACATCCTTTTCAATGAGGCAGGGCTGCCCAATCCTGTTCCCATAGATCAACCATAGGCTTTTATTTCAACCCAAATTTCTCGCACGTGATTTTACTCATTAGAAGCTCAATGAGATCTCTAGGCTTTGAATGAGGTGTTGGAATGAAACCTGCAGGACAATAGATCGCCAGGAACTGGATCGGGCAGCAGACCGCCAGGAACTGGATCGGGCAGCCATGCACAAAGGCATTGTGTTCAGCACATTGTGTTGCAAATTTGTATGAAATGTGCTCTATAAATAAAAACTGATTGATTGATAAAGTTGTGGTGATTTCGCTGCAACGTTGTTAAACAATAACAGACAACCTGAGATACAACAAGAAGACATCGAGCACTTACTATTTATTTAGCAGACGCTTTTATCCAAAGCGACGTACAAAAGTGCATATCATGGTCATAAGCACCTCTGTCTTATGATAGTGAAGATGTCCTGATTGCTCAAATCAGTTATTTATGCTTTTTGTTACTTTTTTATGAATCCGAAGGCTCCAAAACCCATTACTTTTACAGCCAAAATGAATTCTAGCAGTATACAAATTTTACGGTAACAACCACTGGATAATGTAATAAGAAAAAATTACATTATCCCGAAAAAGTTATTGCGTTATCCGTGTAACAACATATTTATTACATTATCTGGCAAGTTGTTACATTATATATTTTTTATTACATTATAAAGTCCTTCTAAATGAAAAAGTCATTACATTATGAAAAGTTACTGCATTATCCGGTATTATTTCATTATCCAGTGTTACAGAGCGCATAGCTCCTCCCGCGCATGTTCCTGTTCTTCACAGAAACTGTCTCTGCACTTCTCCATTGTTATACCGTGGGCTCCAGAATTATTGGCACCCTTGATAAATATGCAAAAGCTCCCGATTCTTGGTTTTGTTTATTGTGCTCAGTAAGGACTGTCTTCGTGCCACCCTACCAAGGAGTTAGTTGGTTTGGAGGTGCCATTTCATTTTTTTAGGCTTGTTGACGGCTAGAAATAAACCAATCTCTACAATTCTTAAACAGTGATCCTTGGATTATTAATGGCCTCCCTCACCATCCGTGGGGACAACATGCACTTGATTTTTCTTCTTGGCAAATTTGCAACCATTCCATATGTTTTACACGTTCTTAGTATTGCCTTAAAGTGCTAAGTGGTATGTTTAACCGTTTGTCTTTTTTTGTACCCATTACCAGACTTGTGACGATAAATTACAATCGGTCTCTTCTGAATTGACAGTTATTTGGCTTTTCCCATGCTGATGGATGAAAGGAATTTTGTATGCTTGTTACCTCATTTTTATTCTCTAGTGAAACTGGAAGTGATAGAATGACACAATAGTTCCTTTAGACTGAGATGAACTAAATTAAGTAAAATTGTATTGCCGATTTCATTTTTTTTTTTGGTTTTACTTACAATAATTGTTAGGGGTGCCAATAATTATGACACCTATGATTTTCAGAAAAAAATTTGATTACTTAATAAAATAACATTGAAGCATGAGAGTAAATGTATTGAAATAAAAGTATATAGTTTTCCCATATGTTTGAACATAACATATAGATTATTATCTGTGTGATTTATTATATGCAGATTTTATCTACATTTTTATTGAGGGTGCTAATAATTCTGGAGCCCACTGTAAGTCATTGTGACATATATAGCCTTGAGGAAGTGAGAATTCAGCGTTTCCTAGAAATCCAACATTTTTACCGGAACTGCAAAAGCATATGTTCAAGCTGAGATAGCTTGGGCAATTGCAGAACACGCAATTTCACCTACTTTGAAGTGTAGCCTATAAAATACTCCAACTGTTTGGAGAACATTCATTCAGAGACGTTGTTGCTCTGTGAATTCTCCTGTTCGGCCGAATAAAGGTATTTGAAACCGAATATTTTGGGTAAGTCTGTTAGACTCTTCTCACCGACCGGGGGAAATGAGGTAATTTCCACGACAGTTGTTAGTCAGGAAAGAAATAGCTGTTTAAGAAAGAACTGCTGGTACCTATCAAAAGAGAAAGGCACTTTCCTGTTGTTGCACTAGGTCATGGGTGCTTGATAATAAGAAATTGAATGTTAACCAGCAATCTTGCAAGGCTTCACAATGTTCTTTCGACTCTGTAACATTTGGCTCCTCAAATCTGGACAGTAATTACTGTTAGTCATTACATCAATGGAATCCATCAGTTTTATTTCTATATTAGCATGCATCATAAGGGAGGGTAAACAGCACTCAAGGAATTTTATTGTTTTTATGGGTTTATCAGATGTAATCATAAAACAAAATTGATACAATATATTTTAACAAAATGTGATGTGGCTTGTTTAGTTCCTATGAAAAAGCAGGACTTCACAGGCAGTAGTGGGGGTGTGTTTGCGGCCTGACAGTCAATCTTGATCTTTTTATTTATCTCTTATCATCTCCTGAACTTTTTCTTAAAGAGTTTGGACAACATTGTGATTGGCATATTCATTTCGTAAAGTCTTCCCTTAGTTGTTATAGAGTTCTTTACAAGTTATCCTTATAATGCACTGACACTCATGCTAAACCTGATTTTCAGACACATGTATTATTTAAGGTGTGTTCTAGTGCAGTGCTGAAAAATCAGTTTTTGACAGATGATTATTTTAGTTTTATAAAGTTTACTGCCAGGTCATTCAGTGCTCTCGTATCAAAGCCAGGTTTTGCTGTTGCCCTTGTTCTGTGTGAGACAGCAGACACAGGTGATCTACACAGAGATTACATTTGACTTCTGTGCTATGGGGTCAGAGACTGCAGACTGTTACATTTCCATTGGTTGAAATTTATGTTGTGTTGTGGGATTACTTTGTATTCTCTAAATAATTTATCCAGGTTTATTTTCTTTTATTTCACTTCCTTATGTCTAGTACTTCCTTTTCTGTTCTTCTTACTGGCTAGTGCTAACTGATTTCTTGTTTTATATTAGTTTCACCTATTGTTAAATATCCAGTTTGTTCTCCTCTGCATTCAAACCAGTGTTTCAACCTATTCTGTATCTTGTTCAATCTGCAAAGGTGACTTTCTGTCTCTGTCGGTCTTTAAACCTTTTTTGGTATCCTGTCCTGGTTTGTCTGTTTTTGAGTCGGATCTTTGGTTAAAAAACGAATAGTAATGCTTCCCGACTTATCTCCCTTCAAAACTACACAGAAATAGATAGAGAAAAATGATACCAAATTTCCCCTAATAAACACAACACCCTAACAACAATTAAGATTGAACAGGTAACTTCGTAGCTCACTGACCCTGAAATGGTAAGAGGAATCTGATGCAATAAACAAATGTGATTAGCATTCTAAATGCAAATACTGACCTAATCTTTGAATAATAATACAGGTTTTGCAACCTTTCTTAATCCTCCAGATGATCATGTGCCTGTGTTCCTGCATTATTTTTAAACACTGTAAGATTATATTCAAAGTATGACTTACAAAAACTTTGAAAAGCACCTTAAAATGAAAGGGGACCAGATGGATATGAATTGGGGATTTATCCAAAGCCAAATACCCTATTTGGAAATGCACAGGCAATTTCTTGTATAATAATAATAATAATAATAATAATAATAATAATAATTATAATAATTATGATTATAACTAAATATATGGAATCTGTTTGGATTGGGTATTGCAGAAATAAGGCATTGTGTCATAGATGCACAGAAGCATAGATTTTGGGTTAATTTTACCTTGTTTGGAGCTAAACATAATTGAGGCTACAAATACGAAGCTGGAGCAGTCATTTACAGTAAAGTGAAAAGAAAGTACAACCTCTTTCATTTTTTTGACTTCACATATTATGACCTAGAGCATTCTCATTTAGTCCTCACCAAGTCCTAATAGTAGATAAATCTGATCTCATTTAACATTTAATTTAAAAATTAAAATTAAAATTAAAACATTTAAATTTAATCTCAAGTGTCCATCCCCTACAGAAAGTGGAAAGAGATGTTTTCTACAGTATTGGATACTGTACATTTTGGTTGTGTTAAAGATATATCCAGTCAGGTCGATGTTTAGAAACCGCATGCTAATAAAACAATGCTGCAGTGCATAACCGAACGTCTGTATTCACGTGCCTCTTCATTGGTCACTTCCTGTTTTACGGCCACTGCTGCATCGTGTTTGGAACCTGAGTGCCACCTAGTGGCTAACTCTCATAACAGGTTGTAATCGCACAGTTTAAGATTATAGCAGCTGCCTGAAAAGTATATTAAGAGTTTGCCATTGGACAAAAAATTAACTTGTGTAATGTTTCAGTTCACACGTATATTGGAGCTTGATATTTGTTTGGAAACATAAACAAGTATTTTCAAAGCAAAGTCAACCATTGTTAGTCATAAAATGCATGTGTATACAAGCTTCCAAAGAACAATATCTTCTGCAATCTTACCTACCGAAGGGCCATCAGTAGACGGCTCAAAGCCAAATCTCAATGCCAATGTTCAGTCACTCAACGGCAATAGCTGCATGTTTCTACAGCTCTACTCCGTAAGTTTGGTGCTAACATTCTGTTTTTTCAGGGCCGTCTGGGTAGTGTAGAGGTATAAGCACTCACCTACCACTGCAGAGACCCGGGTTCACAATTGACAGTGATCACGGGTGGGAAGCCGGTGAGGGTATGAGTCCTGATCGTTGCATTAGCGAATCCTACTGGTTGGTCGGGGCGCCTGCTCAGCAGGGAGGGGATCTGGGGGAGATAGCGTGAACCTCCGCGCTCGTTACACTCTCCCAGTGAAACTGCTCACTGTCATGTGAAAAGAAGCAGCTGGCGACTCCACATGTATCGGAGGAGGCATGTGGTAGTCTACACCCTCCCCAGACCAACAGAGGATAGCGCATCGACCAGGAATGTGATACACACGGAGAATTTGTATAAAGACTAAATTGGGGAGAAAATGGGAGAAAAATGAAAAAAAAAATTCTGTTTTTTCTCCCTTTTCACATTTCTCAATTTCAGACTGCAAGAAATATCCCAAGTAAAAATACATTAACCAACAGCGCTATAAACAGAGGAAATTGTGGAAATGGCAAAACATGGGGAATGTCATGGAATCTGTGGCACCTGCGACTTCTGTGACAAACACCCAGCTTTACGAGTATATCCCAGTCACATCATGAAATCCCCATCTCTATTATTTGAAATTATTTTTCTCATCATATTGCTACATATTACTGTGGGGTTATTTTGCCTGTTTTGTAATATTGGGGGTTGTAACCCCCTTTCACCCTGTATATTCAGTCCTGGGGTTGCAGTGTTTTTTACTGTAAAGCTGGTGCAAACAGATGGTTGTTCTGGCTAAGAGCACCTGTTAAAATGCTGAAACTTAATGTACAGTTATACAGTTATCAATAGAGGGCTACATGTGTTCCCTGTGATTTTCACAGCAGACTACTGTAGTTTAATGCTCAGATTTTGTCATGGCAAAATGTGACAAGGTATTGAATAATCCACATAGATTATGTCCTGTTCGCATGTCCAGGAATCTGCACCTTCCATACACCTTCCATGGAGAGGTCAGCAGGAGTGTGGGCTAGCTTACTAGGAGCATTTCAAAGTTGTGAAATAATGTGAGGTGGGAACAATGTCTAAGAATTTAAAGACAACAATGGGCAGGGTCCTCCCATTTGCATCTATAATCCTCAGATTTTCAGTTACATTTCATATATTGGAAATGGAAATGGAAATGGAAATGAATTTTAAGATAGCTAACAGACTCTGTGTGCACTAATAGCTATCCTTCTCCTCAAAGGGTAATGCACACATGAAAGGATGTTGGCAATAGAACTGCAGTGCTATAGTCTACCTGATAGCCCATCCCAGTTTACAGTTTTAATCTTTCATTTCCAGATGAGAAAAGTACCCATAAACAGTTACATGTTATAGCCTAGCTGAAATGCTGAAGTGTGTTTTTGTATTTTATCCAGTTCATTTAAAACTTTATCCTAGCAGCAGCATAATGTTCACTAGTGAGTGAATCCTGTTATGGTTTTACACTTTTGTTTCATCATATGTAATTATTTGTCCAAAGTAACATTGGCTTTACTTCTATGATACTTGGGCATATGTACATATAATTCTGTACATAGTATAACAATGGTTTTATATGTATTATTTTCAGGGTTATGGGGGGAATTGGGGGGTCTGACCCCCCTAATTAAGACTTGGACCCCCCCCTAAAAGAGGTAAAAACAACAGGTCAGTGGTGTCACTATGGTTGGTGTCTAATGACGCCTCTGATGGGAAATATATTGTAATATTTACGATTACAGGTAAGAAGGATATATAAATGTTTCGACCCTCCCAACCTGTTGTTTTTACCTCTTTTGGGGGGAGGGGGGTCCAAGTCTTAATTAGGGGGGTCAGAGTCAGACCCTCCCCAATTCCCCCCGTAATTCGAACACTGCATTTTTGTTTCACCTTGCAGCTAATTTAAATAAAGCTGAACCAGTCATTGGCAGCATCCTAGCAGTAATAGCGTCCTGTTATGGTTTTCAGATTTTCAAAATATACCAATTACTTGGAGTAAAAAGTATTAGCTTTACATCAATACTTGGGCATATTTACATATGCATGTATGGACAAACAAAGGTCTTATCTTATATTTTGTTTTTCAATCTGGCTAATTCAAAGCTAACCAGTGACAGGTTGAGTCTGTTAACCACAAAAACACGAACTGGAGTTTTGTATGATTGTCATAAGAAATACACAAGATTAATGTAAAATTCAATTTCTAAAATGTTGTCTCGTCCCCATGCAACAATATGTAGTAAACAATTGAAATGTTTGTTTCATCTATGTTGCTTTTTGTTGTAAGATTATGTACTGATTATTATTATTGGTTGTGACCCTGATTACTTATCGGCACTGTTGCTTATAAGTAGGCTACATATTAATGTTAGATGCTATGGCTAAGAGTGTCCTATAAATGTGTTAAGCAGAGACATGGTGAAAATCTGGCCAGTTTGTTTGCTTTTATTTGATTATTGTTTATATTTTATTATACTTTTATTATACTTCATGTTTTTAGTCAAAGGTTGGGACACAATTCTCTGATAACTTTATCTGATAAAAGTAGTTAATTTATAATTGTAAATGCCCATACTTTAGAAATGTACATTTATTGTACTTAAATACATAAAGTTGATGTTCAAAAGCTTGAAGCATGAAACTCCAATAGTTTGGTAATGGAATTATGTTAATCTTTGTTGCGATTCGGTGAGTTAAGATATAAAATATCGATAGCCTAATGTGAAACATCTAATGGGTTTTTTCCACAGGCACGCAGAGGCTTCATTGTGTAGCAACAGGTGCAGATTACTCATGTGTGTTCAGTGTGTTCTTTTTGGGGTTAATCCTGTAGGAGTGAACGAGTTCTACACATCCTTCGTTAATTATACTTCACTCTTACATCACAGGAAGCATGGAATCCGAACATTTAACAGTCTGCTAACTATATCACCATGAATCTGTCTCCTAATTTTATGAATTACTCTTATACGTATTTTCTTCATATTTTCACTTCATATTTTTTAATGCACAATTTGTGTTTTCTTATTTATTTTTGCCATTTCTGTTGATATTGAATGCTACAGCCATGGATAAATTAGTTTTTAAATATGTTCCATCCTGTGAGTTGTGTAAGATATAATTTTCACACTTTAATTTTGTTAAGGAGTGAAAGCTGAAAATGGCGGACTCAGGTGAAGAGGTTGCTGTTGTGGGCATTGGTTGCAATTTCCCTGGAGGTGAGGTATCTGCCATTCAGAAAGTCGTCAATATAGGCTGCATTTTTTGGGGAAATAAATTGCAGTGATTTATTTCACTGTATGCTGGCATCATATTGTACAGTTAGTTAATATCCTTCAGGCAACTCAAACTTACGTCAAAAAGGGGGAAATGAAAAAGTCAGGTTTTTAAGATATTTTAAATTCTTAAAACAAATGACAGCACAGTCACCAAGTTCAGCTATTGATCTGATTTCTCTGTGCTTTTTCATATTGTATTAAGAAATGTTTGTGTGTAGTCGTGCCAGCCAGTGTACCAATGTAGGCTACTTTGCCTGTTAAAAAGAAGATTTAGGCATAGCTTTACACATCTGTGTAATCCATCTAACTGAAGGCAAGGTGGGCAAGGTGGGCAGGCAAGGTGCGCAAGGTGGGCAAGGTGCCATTTTTGCAACTTTTCAGTGTTGCAGTAAGGTTGTGGTGACTAAAAACTGCGTAGCACGTTTTTCTAGACTACAACCCAACCTTTATTATTATTTTTATTATTGTTGTTATTTACCTCCCCAGCATTTAATGGCATAGTAAATTACAAATGCAATGGCCTTATGTAGCTTTTACAATTAACCTTGAGGTAATGTGAAAATTAAACTGAGGATTATGAAAATTAATTTTAAAAAATAAAAAGTAATTTGATTTCTTAAAACAGAGTATGATGCAAATCGAATGCAACATTCTATGGTAGCCTTGTCACAATTATTTATGCAACATAAACTGTTGGATACTTTTCTCAATTATAACAGTGATTGGCATTTTTTGAATAACATTTTTTAATTGCCTAGAGAACTAATGGATGGTGATCTAATAGTGACAGTAAATATACTCCTACATCTGCCAGGTGAAGGACTTACTAATTTCTGGAAGATTCTGCTGGAAGGAAAGAACTGCACAGTGCAAATTCCAGATGACCGATTTGACCCAGCGTTCTGGTATGATTCTGATGACAGCAAAGCTGGGAAAACACGAACTGCCAAAGCAGCCCTGATTGATGGGTAAGCTACAAGTTCCCTACAGTTACCTTTATATTTTGAACTGCATATTTATGAAATGCATGCAGCTGAGATTTATTCCTTATAATAACCAAAAATATAATTTTACATAAATGTCATATCCAACATATTTAAATTGTTCATACAATGTGCTCTTAGATATTTTCTGATAGAAATAATTGTTTCATTTTTCTTTGTAAATCAATTGTTAGTTTTATTTCCTTACAATTTAACATAGTGAATTGAGCAGCAAGTCAACACAAATCTCAATGTATCTCAAAGAAACACAATGCAGTAGTGAAATAAATGTGCTGGACAATTTAATACCCAGGTTAAATGAGTTTGACCACAAGTTCTTTGGAATCACTGAGACGGAGGCAGACCTCATGGATCCCCAGCAGAAGCTCTTGCTGGAGTGCACCTACAGAGCACTGGAGACTGCTGGGATACCCATGGAGAAGGCCAGTGGAACCAGAACTGGGGTTTTCATTGGTACAAACTTTTCGTTTTTTAGTGAGATAAAAATGCCTTCTTTAAGGGTCTTTCATTGGTCAGGGGACATGATTTTGGCTATCATTGTCTGAATGTGGCAGTTCAAGAATGCCAGCCCTATGGCCAACTTTTAAATACATTTAGTGTTTTTAATGGCTCAGTGCATCTCACTGTTCACAGAATCCTTTTGAACTGTACAAATTTATTTCCTGAACAAAAACTATTTCTTTTAGGACTCATGAACAGGGACTACGAGACAATTCTGAGCAACAGCCCAACCACCATAACCCACTACAATGGCACAGGAACAGGCATGAGCATAGCTGCCAACAGGATCTCCTATACCTTCAACTTCACTGGACCCTCGCTTGCTATCGACTGCGCCTGCTCCTCCTCTCTAGTGGCTCTCCACTACGCTGCCCAAGCCGTTAGACAAGGTAAGGCTGCCTGTTATTTACACACAGCTATAGCAGTTTTAGTTCTTTCTGTTGAACCTTTTTCTTAGTTTTTAGTATTATTTTTAATTGATCTCTTTGGTACTTCACTTCAAAACATATGGACACATGGGATCTATAATGCTCACAGTGATTCAAGACCATGGTTTAATGTCTTGTTTGGTTGGCCGTCTGTTAATTGCATTAAAATAAAGTATCAAATCCAATTTTTCAGAAGGTAGTTTTTTGGGCAAACAAAACAACACTAAACTCAAACCTTTCTGTACATTTTTGACATGTTGTGACAGCAATTATAGACTGACCCAGAAGGAAAATCTGTCTGTGGTGGTATTCTGTCTGTTTGTGATGTCATGTTGATGGTTGAGCTAACCTTCTTGTTTTTCCAGGAGACTGTGAGATGGCTGTCTGTGGTGGGGTCAGCTGCATCCTTGAGCCACGGATCTTTGTCACTCTCAGCAAAGCCAAGATGCTCTCACCCGACGGCTGCAGCAAACCTTTCTCCAGCAGAGCAGATGGCTATGGGAGAGGGGAAGGCTGTGGGGTCATCCTGCTCAAGCCACTTAAAAAAGTGAGGCAGTAATACTCTGTTTATAAGAACATAAGAACACATAATACTGCCCTTCTACATTCACCACTTACCTACAAACTAGAGCGCATCCAGCACTACATCAAGTCTTTTACATCAAGAATATGAACGCCTCTAGGAACTCATTTACATGACTAGGCAAGCTGTTCCACATATTCTCACCACTTTTTGTTTTTGGGGGAGAGTGAGTTTCTGTTGGGCAGCTGACTTTCAGCTCATATATGAGTCTCCCAGTGCAGCCACTTTCTGTACTGTGAACACATTTCTATCTGTTACCCTCGCTGATTCCCCTTAGGAATAAAGTGAAATATACATAGAGAGGGTAGTCTGGCCACTATCCTTTTAAAAAAGAACTACTTCCTTGTCTGGTGGCTACTATCCAATCACGATGGGATAGTGGGAAAAGAAATTACAATAAAATTGACACACAGGTTTTTCCTTATCCAGATTCCTGATGCTGCTTTAAATGGTGACTAGTTGTTAAACTGCTGTATCACACAGTCCTCTATTGTAATATACAGTATTCTAAAAACAAATGGAAGTATTCAAGTATTTCCGATACAGATGTAGCTCATTTGTGTTGAAATCAAATTTTAAACCAGCCATTATCAAGTGATTATAAACATCTATGTGTAGCTATGAAAGGAGCCTAGGTGGCACTGCCATTAAATTCCTGTGTGACATCATGATTTTCCTTTGTTGTCCTGTGTGCAGGCTCTACGGGACTTTGATCATGTGTGGGGCATCATAAGCAAAACTGCTCTCAATCAGGATGGTGGCACTGTCAGTCCAATCACCAGGCCGTCCATGGCCCAGCAGGAGGAGCTGCTCCACAGAATTTACTCTGCAGGGTTTGATCCATCACATGTCCAGTACATAGAGGCTCATGGGACTGGAACCCCAGCAGGAGATCCAGCAGAAGCAGGCAGCATCTCCAGAGCCATTGCCAAAACCAGACCTCCAGGAGAAGCACTCTGCATTGGCTCAGTGAAAGGTAACATTGGGCACACTGAGTCAGCAGCTGGAGTGGCAGGACTCATCAAGGTGCTTCTGATGATGCACTATGAAACTATTGTTCCCTCTCTATTCTACTCTGAGGACAGTGCCAGCATCGATGCCAAAGCCTTGAACCTGAAAATTCCCACTAGAGTAGAGAAGTGGGAAAAGACTGGCCCAGCAGGAAGGGCTGCAGGTATCAATAACTTTGGGTTTGGAGGGACCAATGCACATGCCATAGTCAGAGAGTACAGGCAGGTGGACTATTCTATACCCACCAATCAGGATTCAACAAAACTCTTTGTGTTGTCTGCAGCTTCTGAAAAGTCATTTGAAATGATAATTGCAGACACAAGTCAAGAGCTGGCCACAAACAATGCAGTAGATTTAAAATCTCTGGCATATACATCGGCATGTCGGAGAAGCCACATGAAGCACAGGTATAGAAGAGTGTTTCTGACATCCTCTCGCAGTAACCTACAGGAAAAACTCAGATCGGCGCTGAGCGAAAGCACTTTACCATTCAAATCAGGTTTAAAGTTAGTTTTTGTGTTTTGTGGAAATGGAGTGACCTACAAAGGCATGTGCAAGGGACTGTTGAAAGAGAATCCCATATTCAGAGACAAAATGAAAGAGGTTGAGAACCTGTTCCATAATTACAAAAGCACTAACATTTTGGAGAAGCTGGAAAATGACTATGACAATGATGATTATTCAAAACCAGATGTTGTCCAACCCATTCTCTTTGCTATCCAGGTTGGCATTTTCAGTCTTCTAAAGCACTGGGGTATCAGACCTGATGCTGTTCTTGGGCACTCTGTAGGAGAGGTTGCTGCTGCCCATTGCTCTGGTCTGCTGTCTCTTGAGGATGCAGTAAAGGTGATCTATTTCCGCAGTATGTTGCAGAGCAAAGTCACAGGAGGGAAAATGCTTGTTGTCAGTAAGATAGCCGTATCAGAAATCCTGAGGCTCCTGCCTGCTTACTCAGGGAAAGTCTGCTTAGCTGCCTTCAACAGCCCTCAGTCCTGCACACTATCAGGTGAAGCAGATGCAGTCGAAAGTCTTCACCATAAGCTGAAGACCTCTTTCAACGACAAGAATCTGTTCCTCCACATTTTAGATGTCCCTGCTGCTTACCACAGTCATATGATGGATCCCATCCTGGACCAAATACAGGGCAGTGTAGGATCTTTGCAAGAGAATGAAATGGAGGCAGAGTTGTTTTCCACTGTGACTGGAGAGAAGTGTTCTCAAGGGGATTTTAGCTCAGGGAAATATTGGACCAGGAATGTTCGTGAGCCTGTCGCATTTGAACAAGCTTTGAGATCAGTAGCCAAAGACAAGAAGAACGTAGTCTTTGTAGAGATAGGTCCAAGAAGGGCCCTGCAGAGGAACATCATGGAGACATTAGGGAATGACATCACTGTGCTCCCCACTGCGCAACCAGATAAAGACCATGAGACACTGCTAACCTCGGTGTCAAAACTCTTTGAGCTGGGGGTGAATGTAAACTGGGAACATCTCTATAAAGGACATGAGGCACCACCAACATCGTTCCCAAGGTATCAATTTGATTGTGTAAAGAAGGAGGTGTACTTTGAAACAGTGAGGCAGGGCAATGAAACAATGTCTCGTAACCGTCACCCTATTATAAGACCCACAAAGCACAACAGCACAGAGTTCACCTGTAATCTTTCCTCAGGTGCAACAAAGTACCTAAGTGAACACAAACACAATGGCATTGCCCTTGCCCCCAGTGCTCTGTATGTTGAACTGGCTCTAGCTTCTGTCATAGCCAGTATGAAGTCAAATGTGTCTCTTAGCTCACTGCAGCTCAGTATCAGTTTCCAAAGTCCATATCTGTTCAGTGAGACCTCCCCCAAAATGAAAGTACAGGTTGAACCATCAGAGGACACAGCAGAATTTAAAATACATTCTCAGTCAGCTACTTATGCCTCAGGTGCCATTGAATGGAAAAATGGATCAATGGCTCCTGAGCAAAAGAATATCGCTCTGGATTTTGTGTTCAAAAGATGCCAATCAGTCATAAAGGCGGAGCAGGTCTACACAGCCCTCTCTCAGGCAGGATTTCAGTATGGTTCAGTCTTCCGAGAGCTGGGAGATGTGTACTATGGGGAGGAGTTCAAGGAGGCTATTTCGAACTTCAGGGTTCCAGATGAAATGATGAGGCAGCTGCAGGACTACTATGTTCACCCTATAGTGCTGGATCAATTTATGCAGATGATAGGTGTTGTAGCCGGGAATAGATTTTCATCAAGGCCTGGATTCCCATCTGCCATGGGCTGTGTCACTGTGTCTAGCCCCCTGCAGAATGAAATGGTCATATATCTGAGAACAGTCAGAGAGACATCTGATGGGTTTGAGGTATGTGGCTGTTTCACAGACAAAGAGGGTCATGTTTTAGTTGAACTGAGACATGTGAGGATCACATTAATGGGAGGGGGTTCTTCTGTTGCTAAAGAGTTCTTCTTTCACAATGAGCAGCATGCCACCACTGAGGATGTCAGCCCCTGTCACAAACCAAAAGCCTTAGTTTTTGCTGATCAGTTAGGGGTGGCTGATTTTTTACGGCAGTATTTACACTCAAGTTCTACTTTCATCCAGTTCGAGGAACTTGGAAAACTATCCAACTTCAAAGTTACAGAATTGTTTACTGAATTCATGGTTCCAGATGTTGTCAATAAGTTTGAAGATGTTTTGTTCATTTCTGGCCTTCAAAATCTCAGTGACTTGAAAACAGAAATGATCCTTGATCACCTGGTCAACTGCTGTGAGCTTTTCCGTGAAATTGTTCTTGCACTGAACGCTGCCAAATACACCAACACTATCAGAATTATAACCTACAGATCAGCAGAGGGGACAGTAGACCGTATCAGTCCAGGTTTTGTCATTTCTGGCATGACTCGAGCCTGCGCAGCTGAACTTTTAGGTTTGTCATTCCAGATAATTGATCTTGCCTCTATGACAAGTGAAGACCTCAGTTCGTTAGCTCACACTTTATGTTCCTACCCAGCCAGCAAATACTCAGAGCTGACGATAAGCAATGGTCAGATTTATTCAAGTACAATCACTCGCACTCCCATTAAAACCATTGAGAGTCCTGAAAGGGTAGTTTACTCTTCAGGGTCTGAGAATCTCATCCTGCAGACTGCTGACCCTTATAGAATGACAAAGCTGTCTGCAATTCCTTGTAGTGAACCTGGAGACCAAATACAGGACCAAACTGTTGAGGTTCAACTGAGTAAAATCTGTGTTCATTCATCAGATTACTTCCCGGTCAGTGTCTCTGATCTGAACTTTGGTCAGACCATGTACTGGAACAAATACGTATCACAGAACCACAAACTCCTGGCTCTGGACTTCAGTGGAACTGTTACAGCTGTCGGGAAGGATGTGGGGAAACTGAAATTGGGAGACAACATTGTTTCATGTTACCCCATTACTGCATCCTCAAAGGTTGTGATTCCAGAAGCTGCATGCTATAGAACAAAGAAGCTTCCATTTCTCAAGGAAGTACCATGCATTTCCTTCTTTGTCCTTGCATGGGAAATCTTGCATTGTGTCCTTCCGAAAGTAATAGAAAATAAAAAGTTGGCCATTATTTCTCTTGAACCGGATTCATATCTGGTGCAGGTGCTGATGCTTACCGCAAATCAGTCAGGGTGGAATGTCATTGTAGGGACCCAACTTAGCGGACTGCTACAAAATGCGAACAAGTGCGATGCATTTGTCCTTTTGCCTCCATTTGATGCATCTTTGGTTGATAAAGCTTGCAGTGTTTCTACTGCCAGAAACATTGTTTTAGTGTATGATAACCAGATGCCACCTATTCTTTTGCGAAACATGTTAAGAACAGATAGTGAAAATGTTTGTGTTCAGATTGTTCAGGTGGCTCATCTGTTCCAGAAAGCATACCTAAAGAAGCAAAAAAGATTGATCTACAGCTGGCTGAAATCAATGCGATTGATTGAAGTTCCGGTACTGAAAAACATTGTCTTTCAAAGAAAGACTTCCGGAAGCATTGATTGCCTGCCTGTTCAGGTGTCAAAATCCTACTTTTGCTCAGACACCACATCCATAGTTGTGCTTGATGGAAAAACCAAGGATGAGGTATCTCACCTTCCAATACAAGAGAAGCCAAAACAACTTTTCCTGCAGAAGTCTGTGTACATAGTGACGGGGGGTCTTTCTGGGCTGGGGTTTGAAACAGTGAAGTTCATAGCTCAAAGAGGAGGTGGATGCATTGCCATTCTAAGCAGAAGGTCTTCATCTCATTTGCAGAATGAGATATTCACCCTGCAGAATCGATACGGCGTGTCCATCATCAGCATACAGTGTGACGTCTCCCTTTCAGAACAGGTTGTGAAGGCAGTCGTTGAGATTGAACAGAGGTTTCCTTCCTGTCCAGTTAGAGGGATATTTCACAGTGCTGTTGTCCTGCATGATGGTCTACTTGAAACTCTCAACAAGTCACACTATGAAAAAGTGCTCAGGCCAAAGATTAATGGTGCTTTAAATCTCCATCGTGCAACAATGCACTGCAAACTGGACTATTTTGTGTGCTACTCTTCCATCTCCTCTTTCATTGGCAATGCCACTCAAACAAACTATGCCGCTGCCAATTATTTCCTGGACATGTTTTGCCATTATCGGAGGAGGCTTGGACTGGCTGCACAGTCTATTAACTGGGGGGCTTTGAACCTGGGCCTCCTATTGAACAAGGATTCTTTGCAGAGATTTTTGGAGACAAAGGGAATGATAGTGATGAATGTGGCAGAATTTCATGATGGTCTGGAGCAATGTTTGTTGCAAAACAATGCTCAACAGGTTGTGTGCAAGTTCAGCTTCAAAAACCTTAGAAATCATGTGCTGTCTCAAAACACCTCCCTGAATATACGTCTGTCAGCTTTGGTAAATGAAGAACTGAGAAACATATGCACAGAACCCAGAGCGCAACTGTCACCTACACCCTCTTCGGCAGGGGACTGTGTCAGGACCACGATCCGTGAGACTTGCAATGTAGACTTTGAAGAGCTGAGTGATGATACAGCACTGGCTGCTCTGGGTGTCGACTCAATGGTGGCCATGACTCTGCAGAACCTCATCTTTCAAGAGACAGGAGTCAATATTCCCCTTGTTAAATTTCTGGACCCAAACAGCACTCTGTTTACTTTAGTATCAATCGTGGAGGAAAGAGAACAGTGCCGATTTCAAAAGGATGTATAAAATTACCAATGAGTTTGACTGAAAAAAAGAAAGATGAGTTCACACAATTTTAGACATTTCGTCTTAATACTACAGCTGTTGTTGGGATTGTTTCTTTTTAAAGAAAAATAATCTTTGTTTAAAAACAGAACGGACATATTCAAGAATCTGAAAAGATATTGTAGAATAATAAATAAAACTTTAAAATAAAGGAAGGAATACTGACTCATCAAAACAATTGTAAATGAAAACAAAGTAATAAAAAAACCCATGGTAATATAAATAAAAATACAAATAATTATAATGACTGTTTTATTCCTGTAGCTCTCTTTCTCTCTCTCTCTCCCTATATATATATATATATATATGTATACACACACACACACACTCACACATACTCACTGGCCACTTTATTTGTTACACCTGCTTGTTTTAACGCAAAGAGCGTGCTCCTCCAAACAACAAATTGTGTGGCCACATCTCAGTGTATAAAGCATGCGGACATCGTGAAGATGTTTCATTTTTTGTTTGACCAAACATTAGAATGGCTGAGATCTGTGACCAAAGGGACTTTAAACATGATATGATTATTGGTACCAGAAATGGTTGCTTCAGCATCTCAGAAACAGCAGCCCTCCCAGAATTTTTACGCACTACAGTCTCTAGCATTTACAGAGAATGGTGCAATAAACAAAAAAATCCAAAGAGCGGCTTTTCTATGGCTTAGAACACCTTGTTAATGAGAGAGGTCAGGGGACAATGGGCAGACTTGTTCAAGCAAACAGAAATGCAATAAATATTCAAATAACAGCTTATTTTACAATAGTGGTGTGCATAAAGGCATATTGGAATGCACTACATGTCGTACCTTGAAGCAGATGGGCTACAGCAGCAGAAGACCACGCCGAGTTCCACTTCTCTCAGCTGAGAACTGGAAGATGGGGCTATAGTGGGGAGGAACTGAGTGATGTTATGAAGTCAGCATGGGCCAAAATCCCTAAGAAATAATTACAGCACCTTGTTGAAACTATGCTGCAAAGAATCACAGCAGTTTTTATACTGGCCATAAGGAGTAAACGTTGTTCTTTGTGACATGGCGCACTATCCTGCTGGAAGTATCCTTTTGAAAAAGGGTAGAATGTGGCCACATTTTGGTTTCACCATGTAGACATTACAGCACTTTTTATAAATAGTCCCCCTATTTCAGGGCATCATAACTTATGGGACAAATGGCATAAGAGGGGTTTCTGAATAGTCAAGTGTGTCCAATTTCTTCCTTCATGCAGGTATAAGACAGCTTTAAGTATCTAGCATTGATTTTAGGCTTTTGATTGCCTTCGGACTCTGTTATTGGTGTTTGCAACATGAGAAGTCATGAAAATGAAAGTCAAGGAATCCATTATGAGGCTGAGAAATATTTACAGCAGGCTTGAGTACAAAAACAATATGTGTACTATGTGTAATTAAGGTTAATTGAACAATTACTTCAATATTCTACGTGAAATGAAATTCATACAACCTCTGCTGGGAACTGAAACAAGACATATTTCTTTAAATTTTAATGCACAATTAGTTTTTATTTTCTTGTAACATATTGAATTTAACATATAGAACAAAGTAACAAAAAAAAATGTGCATGTGTAGAAGTTTTATGAAAATTAACAAAACGTGTACATTTGACCAGGAGTGCACAAGCTTTTGCAAACCACTGTATACAGTTAAAAGCCATGTTACCTAGTTGTGCTACTGTTGAGCTTGCAGGCAGCTAGCGACTTCAAAAAACTGAACCAAGAAAAAAACAACACACAAATGAAACAATTAAGCAGGCAAGAGTGCTTAAAATTTAACTTCACACTATCTGCGGTATTACTTATTAAAATAAAAATTACATGAATTAAATTAATCTTTTAGCATTTATGATTAATAATAAGACACGTCTTATGGAAGAATAATCTTCCGAGTAAACAAGTAAAAAACTCCAATAAAAATGTTCTAAACAAATACCTCAATGTCATCCAGAAAAGTTTTTTAGAAGTCACTGGTCAACACATCATTCCCTGGATATTTATTCCCATTTAGTTTACAGATACCCTTCTTAATTGCAGTAACAGAAATGTCTGTGTAACATAAATTGGAATTCTCCATCAATATACAATGTACAGTCTTTAAGAGCAGGCGTATCACTGATTGGACATTCATCACTGGTATAAAAATGACCATAGAATTCCAATGCATATTTTGAATTATCTTTTGCGTTCTCATTTTCTGTACCATCTGTCTTAGGTTTGAAAAAGAGAAGAGTATTTAATATTCTTTCTAAATTAAAAAAAAAAATTTATACATGCTTTCTCTGTACTTAAATGTTGAGAATATATCTGTGTTATCTGTTGCTGGTAATAATGCTAACATTATGGATGATAATAACAGATATACCACTCAAGCAGAAAAGCTGCTAGATAGCATTGACTTACCAAGATATGCATTGGGGTGATGTGACATAAACTGTAATAATGATCAACATAGTAAAGATCTATGTTTTATGTACAGTAATATTTGTGGAATCTGTCAATGCTTCTAGAAAGTTATTTTGTAAACCAAAGAATAAGGTGCATAATATTAAACCTCACTGGAATGACTATGTGGCTGAGTTACATGCTGCAGCTAGAGACACATTTAAAAGTTAGGCACAGTTAGGAAGAATTAGACAAGGGCCCTTGTTTGAGCTTAAAAAAAACTAGTGCAAGATTTAAATCTTCTCTTCACTGTATTAAAAAAATAAGGATACGATGAGGGCTAACTCACTTGCCAGGAAGTTGTGAAATAATAGTTCCTATGATGTGAAAGTAGTCAGAGTTGTGGTGACAGCATTATTATGATTTGTTCAACTATGTGTTAAAAGTAATACATATATGGGTGAAAATGTTGACTAGGCTGAGAACATGGTAGTTAGGCCAGAGGAGGTCCTTCATGCTCTGTTGAGGCTTGATGACAACAAGGTATGTGGAATGGACCTTATTACTACAGAACCCCGAAAACATGCTAGCCAAAAACTTATTCCATGTCTTGCTTTTTGTTTTACTGGTTTTTCCAGTTCATGGTATCCTACCAGATTATATTCGTGTTACTTCTGCCTGTACTTAAAGACACGACTGCTAAATTAAATAGCTCCGAAGATGATCTACCTATTGTCTTAGCCAACATTTTTTCTAAAATATTGGAGCGGGTCTTGCTGGGCAGGCTTGAATTGTACATTCTTACCACTGACAATCACTTTGCTTTTAAAAGAATATAAGAAATGTGTATATTTGCTCTGAAGAAAATATTAGCTAAATATCGAAGACAAAATTCTAGTGTTTAAGTGTTTTATTGATGCTTCTAAAGCATTTGATAGAATATATCATGGGAAATTATCACACAAAATGTGTCATAGACACATACCTAAATATATATTAAGAATCTTAATTTTCTGATATGCTCATTAGACCATGCAGGTAAATTCTTTTTTGCCCTTATAGTGCTGGTCTCCAACAGTTATTGAAGATATGTTCCCAGTATGGTGAAGATTTTGACATAATGTATAATGCCAAAAAGAGCAATATTATGATTGTTAGATGTAAAGGGGACAGGAAATTAGTATCTGAAGAAAAACAAAAAAAACGTTTTCAATGTACAAAAATGCCAAGTTACTCATACATACAAAGCACCATCTATAAGTCATTCAGACTTGCAAATCTAGGCCTGCGACTAAAAGTACTGATATCAAAAATAAGTTACAAGAAATAATATTGGTTATCTTAGCTCACAAATTTAACATGGCATATTCCAAAGCAATGCTGCTACCCAATTTTCCCTAAATTATTTTAAAAGCTACCCAACCTGGGCCCCAAGGTTGGGTAGCTTTTGTATAAAAATCTGTTCTTCTATCAAGAAGTCTTCCCCCACCCTATAGGAACTGCTATCACTGTTTATAGCTGCAACTCAGCCAGCTCAGTAATTCACCTGCATTTATTTCAATCTGGAAAAATGAATTCACTACAGCATGCATGCTCTCTAGCTGACATTAAGTGTAACCACCTTTGTAACAGAGCTAACAAAGTTGCTATCTACTTTGACAAGGTTATGAACTTCATAAAAAAGTCATTCACTTTACAAGTATATTAGCTAGCTATGATAGACTTATGGCCTGCTAATGTTACATATTCCATGCGCAATTCTGTGTTTACATCCCAATTCTAACTAAATTTCCAGGGGAGTATTAAAGGAAGCAGGATTACTGAGGTAGCTGGATAACTGGAGTAAAACCCATAATAGCTCTTTTTCAGTCCATGTTGCAGATTTGGGAGGGTTTTTAGTTTTACTCAGTGCAGTTATCCAGCAAACTCAATAATTCTGCTTCATGAAACAGAGCCTAGAATAGCTAAATATTAAACTAGGAAAAACACAAAATGGCAGGGGCTCTACCATAGGATGTTCCCACCCGCTATGGGGTGCACTCAGTGTAAAGACCGTTATAACACTGCCTACTTACTGTTACCAACCATCCATCCATCCATCCATCCATTATCTATACCCGCTTATTCTGAGCAGGGTCGTTGGGGGTGCTGGAGCCTATCCCAGCATGCATTGGGCGAGAGGCAGGAATACACTGTGGACAGGCCGCCAACCTATCACAGGGCACACACACCATTCACTCATACACTTATACCAATGGGCAATTTAGAATCTCCAATTCGCCTACCTGCATGTCTTTGGACTGTGGGAGGAAACCGGAGCACCCGGAGGAAACCCACGCGGACACAGGGAGAACATGTAAACTCCACAGAGAAAGGCCCCAAGCCGAGATTCAAACCCAAGACCTTCTTGCTGTGAGGCAACGTGAAAATTTCTATATCTCCGAGCACCTTACCTTTTTGCTTTACATTTTGCTTGTAGCACTCGAGGGTGTGTCCTCAACGGAGGTTTGGGTGGGCTTGAGGAAAAAGGAGGTGTGAGTGAGGTTTACAAACACAGAATCTACAAGGTCTGCAAAATCCTACATAGCATACCTTGAAATAGTTATATTAAATAGTTATTGCTGCACAGCTCATTACATTGTGGGTTTTAACTGGACATTATAGCATATTCAAACTGAATGGCATTGAAAAAATCACATTTTATTGTTCTACAATGATTTAGAAACAATTGCACATTTTCATAATGTCCTGTAATAAAGATATTGAACAAAGACATGAAAATACAAATAGAAAAAAAAAAGCCAAATGTTAAATCATTAAATGGAGCAGTGGTGCTACCATGTGTGGCCTGCACAGCCAATAATATATTCCAAGGCATGGAAGCTATAAGCATCTAGAATTCTGCAGGACTGATGCCACTATTCCATGGTTATCTCACACTTATTGCAGAGCCACCAGAATCCTTAACTGTTTTTTTCCCTACACAACTGTTTTTCCTACCTGTAACATCATAATTAGGAAGGCTGATGTCAGAATAATCAATTCTGAAAGTCAGGGACAGTCAGGTTCAAATTTCATTTCCAAGCTAACACATTGTGAAACCCGAATTTGGTTATTTGATGAAAATGTGAACTGTGATTGTCCATCTTCAACGATATTAGGTCCATAATCAAATTCAGGATTATCATAAATTCTCACTGACCCAGCATCAGTTTCTTTATTTTCATTGTTGACTTTTTCTGAACAGGTGCAGATTTCAAAGAAAGTCAGAAAAACAGGAATGAAAGCAATTCCATGCACTGCCCCAAACAAGATGAACAGGAACAGGATTTTGAAGAAGGTTCTGAATATGTAAAGCCGCGTTTCCACCAAAAGTACCTTTTAAAGGAACTTTTAGTCCCAGGAACTACTTTTCAAGGAACTAAAAGGTTCCTTCAGCCCATTGTTGTCTGCGTTTCCACCGCGGTTTAAAGTCCCGCAAAGATTAGGCAAATTAGCCCACTGACGTATGAAAAAGCGACGTTATCGTCGGTCCATCTGTCCTTTGATTTCTTCTGTAACCCCTTACTACCACCGAAGTAGCCTACATTATTTTCTAATAACCGGGACAGTCCGGAGGGGTTTATTCCACTTATATACAACGGGCTACCAACAATGACTGTATATGGTTACTTTTGTATTTATTAATTTTTATCGATTTAATCACCTGGAATTGAAATATTCTTCTGCAGCCGTTTGGGCATATTTTACCATTGTCAAGCAAAACTGTCGTTGGTAGTTGAACTTGGACCGGTGTTATGCAACAAATAGGATATAACAGGCCAATAGTCAGATTGTAACTGTTTTATATATCCTCTCAAACACATTCATTATGTTTTTATGCGAACATTCGCTTTCATGTGAATGAATAGGGCGATATAGCTCAGGAGGTAAGACCGATTGTCTGGCAGTCGGAGGGTTGCCGGTTCAAACCCCGCCCTGGGCATGTCGAAGTGTCCTTGAGCAAGACACCTAACCCCTAACCTCTAACTGCTCTGGCGAATGAGAGGCATCAATTGTAAAGCGCTTTGGATAAAAGCGCTATATAAATGCAGTCCATTTACCATTCATGTCTTGACATCCGAGGCGACAGAATGCATTCACATTTCCAATATAACTGGCAACAACAGCAGAGAACATGCACATGTTGTAAACAATTTGCTGTTTCATTACTTTCTCATCGTCAATTCCATATAGGCTAATCGCAAAATGACAAGAATAGAATGAAAACTCGGACTTGCGTGAAAATTTAAATTAGCAGTGGTACAGCCACCGTTTGCTTTCCTTCGAAGTTACTGCTAGCCGAGCAGCGAAGTGTGCCCTCCAGATGCGAACCATGCACCATGAATTAGTCCATAGTCTTCCTGGTCTTTTTGTGGAATTGAAGAATGGCAGAGTAAAATTACGGCAGTCTGAAAAAGCTAAAGGGACGATTACTAGAATTAACCTGTTATTTTACCCTGACAAAAAGTGTGGAAGGTGATTTCCAATTCTTATTATTATCAGAACAATTTGCTGCAACCGCTCTTCGCTTATTCAACATGTTCTTTTCTTTATCACCATCATCTGTATTTATCGTCTGGATAAAAAACCGGGAGGCATAAATCTTGTCATTGGTGAAGTTAACATCTTGCTGAAGTTTTTTCTAAAAATCCATGTAAATGGGATTTAAATTCTGTTTCATTATTTATCTTACATATGGATTGTACATACTCTTCATAAACATTTAGTGAAGACACAAATAAGCTTCAGTCAACAAATGGTAGACTTTGAAATATTTCCAAACTTGAGTAGAGAGCTGCTCGTTCTGTTTTGCTCCAATATTGACATTCACCATTTAAAATCACGGTAACACTTGGACCATATGTACTCAAGTACAACTTTTCATCACTGTAACACTTAATAACATAAGAATTTCCATTCTGTCCATTCTGGACTATGTCATACCGGGACTTTCATTTAGATGCACAGTTAAATGTGTTCATGCATATGTATACCTGGAGTGAACATGCTAAAACAGGGTGGACCTTATGCAAATCAGGCAAATTAAGTATTCTGTCTAATTTACTAAACCTAAAGTGTGTGGACACCTGACATCCAACATCTCTTCCAATATTATGGGCATCAATATGGAGTCAGTCCACCTTTTGCTGCTATAACAACATCCACTCTTCTGGGAAGGCTTTATACTAGATGTTGGAGCATTGCTGGTGGGGTTTTCTTCCATTCAGCCAGAAGAGCATTAGTAAAGTCGGACACTGATTGGGCGATTACGCCTGACTTGCAGTTAGCTTTCGAACTGATCCCAAATGTGTTGGATGGGGTTGAGGTCAGGGCTCTGTGCAGACCAGTCAAAGTCTTCCACATTGTTCTCAACAAAACTCTTTCTATAAGGACTTAATTGTGTGCCCGGGGGCATTGTCATACTGAAACAGAAAAGGGCCTTCCCAAAACTGTTGGGAAGTACAGAACGGTCTAGAAGATTACATTAACATTTTCCTTCACTGGAACTAAGGGGCCTAGCCCAAACCAAGAAAAACAGCCCCAGACCTAGGGGTGTCCAGATACATTTGGTTTGTATGTGCTGCTGTCAGTTGGGCATCTTCAGATACCTTTGCTAGGTTTTAGCAAGTGAATGCTGCATCACCTCACAGAGTGGGCTCAGCTGTACTTAGCACAGCTCTCCCAACCCAACCCTAAGTTTGTGGCTAAGGTTTGGTTCTAAAATAATGAAGTTTGGAAAAAAAATGTTTTCTGTTTGTTTATTTCCTACCTTGTCTTAAGGGAACCAACATACTCTGGTATTGTCACCCATTACATTTTACATTAGAGGCATTTAGCAGACGCTCTTATCCAGAGCGACTTACACAACTTTTTACATAGCATTTTACATTGTATCCATTTATACAGCTGGATATATATACTGAAACAATGCAGGTTAAGTACCTTGCTCAAGGGTACAACGGCAGTGTCCTTACCCGGGAATCGAACCTGCGACCTTTCGGTTACAAGCCCAGTTCCTTACCCACTGTGCTACACTCCGTCCTACACTCTGATACACCCTCACCCCATTAAAATAAATCTATCAATCAGACAAATATGTATTTGTATAGCACTTTTCATACAAGTCAAATGTAACACAAAGTGCTTAACACAATACAACAACCCCCCCCCACCCCGATTCCATACTCAAAGCAATGATTTTGTAAATTAATAAAACACTCAATAATAACAGCATTCAATAAAACAGGAACTGAGGAAACGCTGTCATAAAAAACAGATAAATGCATAAAACTCAATTAAAAGCCAGACTAAAAAGGTAGGTCTTGAGTTTACTTTTAAAAATATCGACATTCTCTGCAGCCCTCAGGTCTTCAGGAAGGCTGTTCCAGAGGTGTGGACCATAGTAATAAAAGGATGCCTCACCTTGGGTTTTTGTTCTGACTTCAGGGATGATTAAAAGGCCACTACCAGAAGACCTGAGGGTTCTAAGAGGATTTGTAAGCTAAAAGCATATCTGATAAATAGATGGGACCAAGACCATTAAGAGCTTTATAAACCAATAAAAGGACCTTAAAATAAATTCTGAAGCAAACTGGTAGCCAGTGCAGAGACTTTAAAATTGGTGTAATGTGTGCTCTCTTTCTGGTCCTAGTCAATACATGTGCAGCTGAGTTTTGCAGTACTTGTAATTGAGTTATATTCTTTTTAGGGAGACCAGGAAGTAGAGCATTACAGTAGTCAATTCTGCAGGTAATAAAGGCGTGCATTAATGTCTCTGTGTTGGCTCGACAGAGAAATGGTCGCACTCTGGCAATGTTCTTAAGATGGTAGAATGCATTCTTAGTTATGTTTCTAATGTGAGGTACAAAACTAAGATTTGAATCAAAGATAACTCCTAGGTTATTAGAATGTGCCTAGCATAGTCCCCATATGAAATAGAACAAAGGTTACTCACGTGGCCACGGTTCTATGAACTATGCTAGTCCAGCTGTCGATTTCTTTATAACCTCAGCAAGTCTAGATGAAGTAATGTGGTGTGTTCCGATATTTATAAGAGTTGGAGAATGCACCACACCTGTTGCACAAAGTACTCTGATCTGAAATTTAATCTTGATTCATCCTGCCACCATCCCATTAGTATGTTAGCATGGTCCCTCAGTTCATGCATAGATCGGTGGTTACATGAGAAACCTTCGTTCTCCTTACGTGTCAGTTCGGTCTGTAATAGTGACTATTTCCTATTTCCAGTTTACCTGATAACAGTGGTAAATCACCAGCAGCCAAATATCACCAGCAGCTATACCATCCTATACTTTTCTGCTTACAAATGGCTGAATCAATATGTGGGCTTGGTTAGCACTGACCCAAGACAACTAAGTTGGTGGGCCAGTTCGGGGTGGTCTTCCCTTTGAAACAATCACATCCCAACGCCCCAGTGCAATGACTGGTGCATTGGGCTGATGCTGTACAAGCTGTTTTGGAAATGCTTGTAGTTAATTTTCTGCTTTAGACCATGAAACCTTTAAACCCTTGTACCATTACATTACATTACATTACAGGCATTTAGCAGACGCTCTTATCCAGAGCGACGTACAACAAGTGCATCAGTTCAAAGTGCAGAGGTGCAGAAAAACACACTAGAGTGACGTAAAGATCATAGTGCCAGAAGTGACCACATAGATCAGGACTTCAACCCTGTAGGATAACCTGTTCAGAAAATAAACAAAACAATCATGTCAAGTACAAAACTAGCACTGAAATCACATTTGCCTAATCAGAATCGAACAAAACAATCCTGCCAAATACAAAACTAACGAGATCGCATTAGCCTAACTAGGTACATTGAGCTAAACTAGAGGGTAGGGAGGGGTGGGGAGAGGTGCAGCCTGAAGAGATGAGTCTTTAGTCTGCGCTTGAAGGTAGTCAGATTCTCTGCTGTTCTTGTGTGTAGTGTGAATCCAGCATTTGCCTTTTGCTCATCAGAGAGTGTTTAAAGAGCTAGTTATGGTAGGTGGCCATCTCGCTAAAGTAGACTAGGCCTATTTATCTCCAATTTTAGCCAATTTTGGAAGTGGCAGTCCTTTGGACACCTGCAATGCGGCATTCTCGATGTCATACAATTGAAGCAGATCTTAGCTTTATCAAACACAGCAAGTTGAAGCCAAATTTGTGTTCGTACACCAGTGTCTTAATTTTAAATGGAAGTGTTTTTAACGGGCTATTGTACGCAACAGACCTACTAATTGTTTGTATGTTGATAGAGGATATATAGAGCTAGCTAACATGAAATTAGAAATGTGGCATTGTAGGGTAGGCCTAGCTAGTAGCATAATTTAAAAAGTATTGAACAGTAGAAATAGCAGAGTGGTCCATTCAATAGTCACTTTTTAAGAAAATCGATATAGCTGCCGTGAAGAAGTCATTATCTTGTGCCAGTTTCTATACAACTGGTAACCTTACCTACTGGACTGAATTGCAATGCTTATTTTAGTTCTTAATTTCACAGCCGTCTGTGCTAACGTTATACACTTGGCCTGTCATCTCATTAGCAAGGTAGGTAACATTAAACTCGGTCAAAATGCCGAAAGCGGAACTGAAATATAAATGATTTTACAGATGCAAAAGCAATAATTAAAACTGCGAGATAAGTAATTGGGTGGTTCTTAGACTACAAGCACTTTCATGTCCTTTTTAAAAATACATATAATTTTGTACAATTCCCTCTCTCTTTGTTAAATTAGCAATAAAACAATCTTAGAAACTTTTTACCATGTGTCCATTCAACAATGAAAATAAAGTGTAAAAATATAATTTATATGAAAACATTTAATGTTCCTGAACAAAGTAATACTCAAATAATAAAAAAACATTTTAGTATTTAATGTGAGACAGTCAATATTATTTTTTACACAAAATATAGTTGTCACACAGTATCACCGTCATTTCCACCACAGCAATGTAATTTTCCTTTAAAAAGTCTGTATGAGAGATTGTTTAGGTGGTTGCTAAAGAACTAGACAGTGGCAACAGAGCACATGTCTGATATGGAGGAGATGTACATTTTCATGTACAGCTATTGAAGAAAACAGCTGGAACAGACAATATTTTTATTGTATGTCATTTCCAAACATGCTGTACCTTCATGGAAGTTTGTAAGAGGATAGATTTTTAAAGTTAAATAAGTGTATTTTGCATGCATCATATGCTAGCTATCAAATCAAAGCTAATATGTCAAGCTACCTTGAAGTTTTTCACAAAATACTGTAGAAATGTCATTTCCACCACAGTCATTTCCACCACACTTCCCTCTGTGGTGGAAAAGACAAGAGTGTGGTGGAAATGAGAAAGGCATTGTGTTAACACATAAACCGAGCTATCTATGTTGATAGGGCACAAATATGGATTGTAAAAATAGATATGTGTAATACTATGTTTATATATTAATTAAATCCAGAAACTGCAATGTTTCAGCCATGGGAGGAAGCTTGCCCTCAACCAGCACATCACATCCTAATACATCCCACAATTTAGGTCTGCAGCACATTCCGGACTTACACTTATAGGTCAGTGGTGTGCCGTCAATTATGACGGAGATGTGTACCCGGGCATCATTCAAGATATTGATGGTTACAGTGGTGCTCTTGTTAAAACAATGAGCTGCATAGGTAACAATTGGTCCATAGGTAACAATCGATTCTATTGGCCAGAGAGAGATGACATCATCTGGTACCAATCCGTGAAAGTAATAGGACTGATCCCTGAGCAGTGACCAAACGGCACAAGGAGATTGCAGTGTCAGTCTGGAAAGAATTTTGTCAAACTTTTGATTAGATTTGGCCTTTAATCACATTCAGACATTCACACACACATGTGCTGCACGTACATACACGCACATGCACACACACATTATGTGCAGCCACACAACTGTTTATAATGGGCCAGACTAGAGTGCCCAGAATGCTTAAGTCCAAAGATGTACATCATTTTGAATCATCTTCTGCATAATGGAAGACTGGGATACATGCACACACACACACACACACACACACACACATTTTACGCACACTATGCTTTGAAAGTATGAGGTACATTTCCACTGGGCGTTGTTAAAGTTCTATACAGTAACTCATACACAACTGTTCATCTAAGAGACCAATTCAAATTTTTAAAATATACATCCAACTCTCACAATTATTTGATGCAATTTTGATGTATCATTGCTTATGTACATTTTTGCCTTGCCATTATTTTGCATTGTAAAAACAGTTTTGTCTCACGACAATTCAACAAAAATGTTTCAAATAAATGTTTCTACTGTTTTCAATTTAATATTTTCTACATCCGTGTTCATTAATTGTCATTTCCGCAACACAATGTCATTTCCACAGCACCCTGTCATTTCCATCACCGCACACATTTTTTGAAAATATTCAAAAAGTTACGACCATACATTAAACATTTCTCCACAATTTTGGAGATCATACTCTACTTAATGCAATAATACAATTTATTTATTTCAAAACAGTATCTACCCAAGCCAACATTATATTTCAGATTGTGGTGGATGTACGTTAAGTCGTTTGGTCCTTGTGACATTTAATAAATTTAATTCGCAAATGTATAATAATTGTAAAAAGGTATCAACTGGCAAAACTAGTTATGAAAATAGTCATATATTATTATGGGGTGACATATGTCATACTATTTTTAAATAATAGTCATATATTTAGTTGTGGTGGAAATGACATTTGTTCATTACGGGTCAGAAAAAATGTCAAAAATGACCAAATTATCTTGTGATGGCAGCGCGTCCTCTCTTGGACCTTAAAACTAGACAAATTAGATAAACTTATGAGACTGTGGTAAGTGTGATTTGAACATGTTTTTTAATAAGTTCACAAGGACAAAAGTGTTCCTAGTTGAAGAAACCCCCAATTACGAGATCTTTTCTCATAATTACGAGATCCTGATCTCGTAATTACGCGATAAGGTGTCTTTTTGCGCGCGCGCGTGTGTGTGTGTGAAAGCAATCCGCTTCCGTAGCAGCTGGGTTATTTCATAAGACTTTAAGAAATGAATCCAGCCATAAATTGACTCTCTGTCGATTGACTTCATCTTCCTTTAAATAGCAATATAGTCTTATTGCCTGAGCACTTTCGACAGCATTATTTTCATTCAGTTTCACTCCACCGACTGCTGAGCCAAGAAAATACACTTCTGATTGGTTCCTATAATTTGGAAATGTGATGCTGGTTTGTTCCATTTCGTCGTTATTGTTTATCCATAATTTCTAATATTGCATTCGAGACGTACCTGCGATTTCATTTGGCGCAAATATCAGAAAACCTCTTTGTCCCCAAATCAGTTTTCACAGGGACATTGCGGATTGCTTCGTCAAAAACGATCATTTTGGTTCCATATGTCAATTGTGATATTTTTTTATATTTTTCATCTATAACTTCTACAGTTTCATAAAATGAACAAACTAAATGTATATAATCGTTATAAATACGATTATAACGAAATACGTTATAAACACACAAATACAAGGTTTTTTTGTATTATGACTTTTCTTTTCTTTTCTTTTTAAAATATGCAAATGAGCTATTTGCATAAAAGGTATTCAATATTTGGGCTCAACAGATAAAATCTGCACTGATTTTTTTTTTTTTAAATGTGATCAATAACTCAATAGTTAGGGCTTGTCAGAGGCTTTTGTCAAAATATTGTTTTTTAATTAATTATTCCAAAAACAATATGTACACGCAGAAAAAAACGTTTTTTTCAACCTTTTTTTACTGATAAAATGCCACATAAAATGAAAATGACAAAATATATTTTAAAAAAGCCTCTGACACGCCCTAGCTGTAACATTTGAGAAGCAGTATGTAAAATGATGTAGCTGTATCTATTGTTAAAGTTGAGATAAATTGAATACCCTATGGGCAATATACAGTTTTCAGGAAATGGCTGTTGAAGATTTGCTAAAGTAAATGAAATCGAAGAGTTCTGCTTGTCTGTCGTCCATCCTCACAGTGACAGCAAAGGAAATAGCCACATATGGTCATACTGGCTATACACTGTAAACAAATAAAAAAGGTTCTATATGGAACCAACACATATACGTGTGCCATTTTAAAAAACAGAACCATTTAAGAATTTTTTTGGGGGCCATATATACACATTTCTATTGAACCCGTTTTGGTTCCATATAGAACCTTTTTTTACAGTGTGTAATGTAGGCTAATGCTTTGGTCTTCTTAAATCATAAAGTGAAAACATCATATGGATACTGGTCTATTAAGCGCGCTATTGCAGCTCGGTTAAAAACATCAGATTTCTAGGAAACTGACTTATTTACCCGAAACGCTGAATTCTTACTTCATCGAGGCTATACATGTCACAGTGACTTACGTATAACAATGGAGAAGCGCAGAGACAGTTTCTTTGAAAAACAGGACCACGCGCGGGAGGGGCTATGCGCTCTGTAACATTGGATTATGTAATAATACCGGATAATGTAATAACTTTTCATACTGTAATATCTTTTTCATTTAGAAAGACTTTATAATGTAAAACCGGATAATGTAACAACTTGCCAGATAATGTAATACATATGTTACACGGATAACGTAATAACTTATTCCGGATAATGTCATTTATTCTTATTACATTATCCAGTGGTTGTTACATTATCCGGTGAGTAAAACTTTTTGGATGAATAACGTAACAACTTCACCGGATAACATCCTTTTCAATAAGGCAGGGCTGCCCAATCCTGTTCCCATAGATATATCATAGGATTTTATTTCAACCCAAATTTCTCGCACGTGATTTTACTCATTAGAAGCTCAATGAGATCTCTAGGCTTTGAATGAGGTGTTGGAATGAAACCTGCAGGACAAGGAACTGGATCGGGCAGCAGACCGCCAGGAACTGGATCGGGCAGCCCTGCACAAAGGCATTGTGTTCAGCACATTGTGTTGCAAATTTGTATGAAATGTGCTCTATAAATAAAAACTGATTGATTGATAAAGTTGTGGTGATTTCGCTGCAACGTTGTTAAACAATAATAGACAACCTGAGATACAACAAGAAGACATCGAGCACTTACTATTTATTTAGCAGACGCTTTTATCCAAAGCGACGTACAAAAGTGCATATCATGGTCATAAGCACCTCTGTCTTATGATAGTGAAGATGTCCTGATTGCTCAAATCAGTAATTTATGCTTTTTGTTACTTTTTTATGAATCCGAAGGCTCCAAAACCCATCACTTTTACAGCCAAAATGAATTCTAGCAGTATACAAATTTTACGGTAACAACCACTGGATAATGTAATAAGAAAAAATTACATTATCCCGAAAAAGTTATTGCGTTATCCGTGTAACAACATATTTATTACATTAGCTGGCAAGTTGTTACATTATATATTTTTTATTACATTATAAAGTCCTTCTAAATGAAAAAGTCATTACATTATGAAAAGTTACTGCATTATCCGGTATTATTTCATTATCCGGTGTTACAGAGCGCATAGCTCCTCCCGCGCATGTTCCTGTTCTTCACAGAAACTGTCTCTGCACTTCTCCATTGTTATACCGTGGGCTCCAGAATTATTGGCACCCTTGATAAATATGCAAAAGCTCCCGATTCTTGGTTTTGTTTATTGTGCTCAGTAAGGACTGTCTTCGTGCCACCCTACCAAAGAGTTAGTTGGTTTGGAGGTGCCATTTCATGTTTTTTTTTAGGCTTGTTGACGGCTAGAAATAAACCAATCTCTACAATTCTTAAACAGTGATCTTTGGATTATTAATGGCCTCCCTCACCATCCGTGGGGACAACATGCACTTGATTTTTCTTCTTGGCAAATTTGCAACCATTCCATATGTTTTACACGTTCTTAGTATTGCCTTAAAGTGCTAAGTGGTATGTTTAACCGTTTGTCTTTTTTTGTACCCATTACCAGACTTGTGACGATAAATTACCATTCGGTCTCTTCTGAATTGACAGTTATTTGGCTTTTCCCATGCTGATGGATGAAAGGGATTTTGTATGCTTGTTACCTCATTTTTATTCTCTCGTGAAACTTGAAGTGATGGAATGACACAATAGTTCCTTTAGACTGAGGTGAACTAAATTAAGTAAAATTTATTGCCAATTTAATTTTGTTTGATTTTACTTACAATAATTGTTAGGGGTGCCAATAATTATGGCACCTATGATTTTCAGAAAAAAAATAGATTACTTAATAAAAAACATTGAAGCATGAGAGTAAATGTATTGAAATAAAAGTATATAGTTTTCCCATATGTTTGAACATAACATATAGATTATTATCTGTGTAATTTATTATACGCAGCTTTTTTTCTACATTTTTATTAAGGGTGCTAATAATTCTGGAGCCCACTGTAAGTCACTGTGACATATATAGCCTTGAGGAAGTGAGAATTCAGCGTTTCCTAGAAAGCCAACGTTTTTAACGGAGCTGCAAAAGCACATGTTCAAGCTGAGACAGCTTGGGCAATTGCAGAACACGCAATTTCGTCTACTTTGAAGTGTAGCCTATAAAATGCTCCAACTGTTTGGAGAACATTCATTCAGAGACGTTGTTGCTCTGTGAATTCTCCTGTTCGGCCGAATAAAGGTATCTGAAGCCGAATATTCTGGGTAAGTCTGTTGAGTCTAACAGACTTACCCAAAATATTCGGTTTCAGATACCTTTATTCTCACCGACCGGGGGAAATGAGATAATTTCCACGACAGTTGTTAGTCAGGAAAGAAATATCTGTTTAAGAAAGAACTGCTGGTACCTATCAAAAGAGAAAGGCACTTCCCTGTTGTTGCACTAGGTCATGGGTGCTTGATAACAAGAAATTGAATGTTAACCAGCAATCTTGCAAGGCTTCACAATGTCCTCTCGACTCTGTAACATTTGGCTCCTCAAATCTGGACAGTAATTACTGTTAGTCATTACATCAATGGAATCCATCAGTTTTATGTCTATATTAGCATGCATCATAAGGGAGGGTAAACAGCACTCAAGGAATTTTATTGTTTTTATGGTTTTATCAGATGTAATCATAAAACAACATTGATACAATATATTTTAACAAAATGTGATGTGGCTTGTTTAGTTCCTATGAAAAAAGCAAGACTTCACAGGCAGTAGTGGGGGTGTGTTTGCAACCTGACAGTCAATCTTGATCTTTTTATGTATCTCTTATCATCTCCTGATCTTATTCTTAAAGAGTTTGGACAATATTGTGATTGGCATATTAATTTGGTAAAATCTTCCCTTAGTTGGTATAGAGTTCTCTACAAGTTATCCTTATAATGCATTGACACATGTATTATTTAAGGTGTGTTCTAGTGCAGTGCTGAAAAATCAGTTTTTGACAGATGATTATTTTAGTTTTATAAAGTTTACTGCCAGGTCATTCAGTGCTCTCGTAACAAAGCCAGGTTTTGCTGTTGCCCTTGTTCTGTGAGAGACAGCAGACACAGGTGATCTACACAGAGATTACATTTGACGTCTGTGCTATGGGGTCAGAGACTGCAGACTGTTACATTCTGAAATTTATGTTGTGTTGTGGGATTACTTTGTATTTTCTAAATAATTTATCCAGGTTTATTTTCTTTTATTTCCCTTCCTTATGTCTAGTACTTCTTTTCTGTTCTTCTTACTGGCTAGTGCTAACTGATTTCTTGTTTTATATTAGTTTCACCTATTGTTAAATATCCAGTTTGTTCTCCTCTGCATTCAAACCAGTGTTTCAGCCTATTTTGTATCTTGTTCAATCTGCACAGGTGACTTTCTGTCTCTGTCAGTCTTTAAACCTTTTTTGGTATCCTGTCCTGGTTTGTCTGTTTTTGAGTCAGATCTTTGGTTCAAAAACTAATAGTAATGCTTCCCGACTTATCTCCCTTGCGGACTTCAAAACTACGCAGAAATAGATAGAGAAAAATGATGCCAAATTTCCCCTAATAAACACAACACCCTAACAACAATTAAGATTGAACAGGTAACTTCGTAGCTCACTGACCCTGAAATGGTAAGAGGAATCTGATGCAATATACAAATGTGATTAGCATTCTAAATGCAAATACTGACCTAATCTTTGAATAATAATACAGGTTATGCAACCTTTCTTAATCCTCCAGATGATCATGTGCCTGTGTTCCTGCATTATTTTTAAAGACTGAAAGATTATATTCAAAGTATGACTTATAAAAACTTTGAAAAGCACCTTAAAACGAAAGGGGTCCAGATGGATATGAATTAGGGGTTTATCCAAAGCCGAATACCCTATTTGGAAATGCACAGGTAATTTCTTGTATAATTATAATAATAATGATAACAATGATAGCATAGATTTTAGGTTAATTCTACCTTGTTTGGAGCTAAACATAATTGAGGCTACAAATAAAAATACGAAGCTGCAGCAGTCATTTACAGTGAAGTGAAATGAAAATACACCCTCTTTCATTTTTTTGACTTCACATATTAGGACATAGAGCATTCTCATTTAGTCCTCACCAAGTCCTAATAGTAGATAAATCTAATCTCATTTAACATTTAATTTAAAAATTAAAATTAAAATTAAAACATTTAAATCTAATCTCAAGTGTCCATCCCCTACAGAAAGTGGAAAGATATGTTTTCTACAGTATTGGATACTGTACATTTTGGTTGTGTTAAACATATATCCAGGAATGTGATAAACATGGAGAATTTGTATAACGACTAAATTGGGGAGAAAATGGGAAAAAAAAAGAAAAAAAAAACATCCTGTTTTTTCTCCCTTTTCATATTTCTCAATTTCAGGCTGCAAAAAATATCCCAAGTAAAAATACATTAACCAACAGCGCTAAAAACAGAGGAAATTGTGGAAATGGCAAAACATGGGGAATGTCATGGAATCTGTGGCACCTGCGACTTCTGTGACAAACACCCAGCTTTACCAGTATATCCCAGTCACATCATGAAATCCCCATCTCTATTATTTTTCTCATCATATTGCTACATATTATTGTGGGGTTATTTTGCCTGTTTTGTAATATTGGGGGTTGTAACCCCCTTTCACCCTATATATTAAGCCCTAGGGTTGCAGTGTTTTTTACTGTAAAGCTGGTGCAAACAGATGGTTGTTCTGGCTAAGAGCACCTGTTAAAATGCTGACACTTAATGTACAGTTTGTACAGTTATCAATAGAGGGCTACATGAGGGCTACATGTGTAGAGAGTGTTTAAAGAGCTAGTTATGGTAGGTGGCCATCTCGCTAAAGTAGACTAGGCCTATTTATCTCCAATTTTAGCCAATTTTGGAAGTGGCAGTCCTTTGGACACCTGCAATGCGGCCTTCTCGATGTCATACAATTGAAGCAGATCTTAGCTTTATCAAACACAGCAAGTTGAAGCCAAATTTGTGTTCGTACACCAGTGTCTTAATTTTAAATGGAAGTGTTTTTAATGGGCTATTGTACGCAACAGACCTACTAATTGTTTGTATGTTGATAGAGGATATATAGAGCTAGCTAACATGAAATTAGAAATGTGGCATTGTAGGGTAGGCCTAGCTAGTAGCATAATTTAAAAAGTATTGAACAGTAGAAATGGCAGAGTGGTCCAACTGGCATAGTCACTTTTTAAGAAAATCGATATACCTGCCGTGAAGAAGTCATTGTCTTGCGCCAATTTCTATACAACTGGTAACCATACCTACTGGACTCAAGTGCAACGCTTATTTTAGTTCTTAATTTCACAACCGTCTGTGCTAACGTTATACACTTGGCCTGTCATCTCATTAGCAAGGTAGGTAACATTAAACTCGGTCAAAATGCCGAAAGCGGAACTGAAATATAAATGATTTTACAGATGCAAAAGCAATAATTAAAACTGCGAGATAAGTAATTGGGTGGTTCTTAGACTACAAGCACTTTCATGTCCTTTTTAAAAATACATATAATTTTGTACAATTCCCTCTCTCTTTGTTAAATTAGCAATAAAACAATCTTAGAAACTTTTTACCATGTGTTCATTCAACAATGAAAATAAAGTGTAAAAATATAATTTATATGAAAACATTTAATGTTCCTGAACAAAGTAATACTCAAATAATAAAAAAACATTTTAGTATTTAATGTGAGACAGTCAATATTATTTTTTACACAAAATATAGTTGTCACACAGTATCACCGTCATTTCCACCACAGCAATGTAATTTTCCTTTAAAAAGTCTGTATGAGAGATTGTTTAGGTGGTTGCTAAAGAACTAGACAGTGGCAACAGAGCACATGTCTGATATGGAGGAGATGTACATTTTCATGTACAGCTATTGAAGAAAACAGCTGGAACAGACAATATTTTTATTGTATGTCATTTCCAAACATGCTGTACCTTCATGGAAGTTTGTAAGAGGATAGATTTTTAAAGTTAAATAAGTGTATTTTGCATGCATCATATGCTAGCTATCAAATCAAAGCTAATATGTCAAGCTACCTTGAAGTTTTTCACAAAATACTGTAGAAATGTCATTTCCACCACAGTCATTTCCACCACACTTCCCTCTGTGGTGGAAAAGACAAGAGTGTGGTGGAAATGAGAAAGGCATTGTGTTAACACATAAACCCGAGCTATCTATGTTGATAGGGCACAAATATGGATTGTAAAAATAGATATGTGTAATACTATGTTTATATATTAATTAAATCCAGAAACTGCAATGTTTCAGCCATGGGAGGAAGCTTGCCCCTCAACCAGCACATCACATCCTAATACATCCCACAATTTAGGTCTGCAGCACATTCCGGACTTACACTTATAGGTCAGTGGTGTGCCGTCAATTATGACGGAGATGTGTACCCGGGCATCATTCAAGATATTGATGGTTACAGTGGTGCTCTTGTTAAAACAATGAGCTGCATAGGTAACAATTGGTCCATAGGTAACAATCGATTCTATTGGCCAGAGAGAGATGACATCATCTGGTACCAATCCGTGAAAGTAATAGGACTGATCCCTGAGCAGTGACCAAACGGCACAAGGAGATTGCAGTGTCAGTCTGGAAAGAATTTTGTCAAACTTTTGATTAGATTTGGCCTTTAATCACATTCAGACATTCACACACACATGTGCTGCACGTACATACACGCACATGCACACACACATTATGTGCAGCCACACAACTGTTTATAATGGGCCAGACTAGAGTGCCCAGAATGCTTAAGTCCAAAGATGTACATCATTTTGAATCATCTTCTGCATAATGGAAGACTGGGATACATGCACACACACACACACACACACACACACACACATTTTACGCACACTATGCTTTGAAAGTATGAGGTACATTTCCACTGGGCGTTGTTAAAGTTCTATACAGTAACTCATACACAACTGTTCATCTAAGAGACCAATTCAAATTTTTAAAATATACATCCAACTCTCACAATTATTTGATGCAATTTTGATGTATCATTGCTTATGTACATTTTTGCCTTGCCATTATTTTGCATTGTAAAAACAGTTTTGTCTCACGACAATTCAACAAAAATGTTTCAAATAAATGTTTCTACTGTTTTCAATTTAATATTTTCTACATCCGTGTTCATTAATTGTCATTTCCGCAACACAATGTCATTTCCACAGCACCCTGTCATTTCCATCACCGCACACATTTTTTGAAAATATTCAAAAAGTTACGACCATACATTAAACATTTCTCCACAATTTTGGAGATCATACTCTACTTAATGCAATAATACAATTTATTTATTTCAAAACAGTATCTACCCAAGCCAACATTATATTTCAGATTGTGGTGGATGTACGTTAAGTCGTTTGGTCCTTGTGACATTTAATAAATTTAATTCGCAAATGTATAATAATTGTAAAAAGGTATCAACTGGCAAAACTAGTTATGAAAATAGTCATATATTATTATGGGGTGACATATGTCATACTATTTTTAAATAATAGTCATATATTTAGTTGTGGTGGAAATGACATTTGTTCATTACGGGTCAGAAAAAATGTCAAAAATGACCAAATTATCTTGTGATGGCAGCGCGTCCTCTCTTGGACCTTAAAACTAGACAAATTAGATAAACTTATGAGACTGTGGTAAGTGTGATTTGAACATGTTTTTTAATAAGTTCACAAGGACAAAAGTGTTCCTAGTTGAAGAAACCCCCAATTACGAGATCTTTTCTCATAATTACGAGATCCTGATCTCGTAATTACGCGATAAGGTGTCTTTTTGCGCGCGCGCGTGTGTGTGTGTGAAAGCAATCCGCTTCCGTAGCAGCTGGGTTATTTCATAAGACTTTAAGAAATGAATCCAGCCATAAATTGACTCTCTGTCGATTGACTTCATCTTCCTTTAAATAGCAATATAGTCTTATTGCCTGAGCACTTTCGACAGCATTATTTTCATTCAGTTTCACTCCACCGACTGCTGAGCCAAGAAAATACACTTCTGATTGGTTCCTATAATTTGGAAATGTGATGCTGGTTTGTTCCATTTCGTCGTTATTGTTTATCCATAATTTCTAATATTGCATTCGAGACGCACCTGCGATTTCATTTGGCGCAAATATCAGAAAACCTCTTTGTCCCCAAATCAGTTTTCACAGGGACATTGCGGATTGCTTCGTCAAAAACGATCATTTTGGTTCCATATGTCAATTGTGATATTTTTTTATATTTTGCATCTATAACTTCTACAGTTTCATAAAATGAACAAACTAAATGTATATAATCGTTATAAATACGATTATAACGAAATACGTTATAAACACACAAATACAAGGTTTTTTTGTATTATGACTTTTCTTTTCTTTTCTTTTTAAAATATGCAAATGAGCTATTTGCATAAAAGGTATTCAATATTTGGGCTCAACAGATAAAATCTGCACTGATTTTTTTTTTTTAAATGTGATCAATAACTCAATAGTTAGGGCTTGTCAGAGGCTTTTGTCAAAATATTGTTTTTTAATTAATTATTCCAAAACAATATGTACACGCAGAAAAAAACGTTTTTTCAACCTTTTTTTACTGATAAAATGCCACATAAAATGAAAATGACAAAATATATTTTAAAAAAGCCTCTGACACGCCCTAGCTGTAACATTTGAGAAGCAGTATGTAAAATGATGTAGCTGTATCTATTGTTAAAGTTGAGATAAATTGAATACCCTATGGGCAATATACAGTTTTCAGGAAATGGCTGTTGAAGATTTGCTAAAGTAAATGAAATCGAAGAGTTCTGCTTGTCTGTCGTCCATCCTCACAGTGACAGCAAAGGAAATAGCCACATATGGTCATACTGGCTATACACTGTAAACAAATAAAAAAGGTTCTATATGGAACCAACACATATACGTGTGCCATTTTAAAAAACAGAACCATTTAAGAATTTTTTTGGGGGCCATATATACACATTTCTATTGAACCCGTTTTGGTTCCATATAGAACCTTTTTTTACAGTGTGTAATGTAGGCTAATGCTTTGGTCTTCTTAAATCATAAAGTGAAAACATCATATGGATACTGGTCTATTAAGCGCGCTATTGCAGCTCGGTTAAAAACATCAGATTTCTAGGAAACTGACTTATTTACCCGAAACGCTGAATTCTTACTTCCTCGAGGCTATACATGTCACAGTGACTTACGTATAACAATGCAGAAGCGCAGAGACAGTTTCTTTGAAAAACAGGACCACGCGCGGGAGGGCTATGCGCTGTGTAACACCGGATTATGTAATAATACCGGATATTGTAAAAACTATTTAATAATGTAATAACTTTTTCATTTAGATGGACTTAGATGGATGTAAAACCGGATAATGTAACAATTGTCCAGATAATGTAATAAATATGTTACACGGATAACGTAATAATTTATTCCGGATAATGTCAATTATCCAGTAGTTGTTACATTATCCGGTGAGTAAAACTTGTTGGATGAATAACGTCACAACTTCACCGGATAACATCCGTTTCAATAAGGCAGGGCTGCCCAATCCTATTCCCAGCGATCTACCATAGGTTTTTATTTCAACCATAATTTCGCGCACCTGATTTTACTAGTTAGAAGCTCAATTATATCTCTAGGCTTTGAATGAGGTGTTGGAATGAAACCTGCAGGACAAGGAACTGGATGGGGCAGCAGACCGCCAGGAACTGGATCGGGCAGCCCTGCACAAAGGCATTGTGTTCAGCACATTGTGTTGCAAATTTGTATGAAATGTGCTCTATAAATAAAAACTGATTGATTGATAAAGTTGTGGTGATTTCGCTGCAACGTTGTTAAACAATAATAGACAACCTGAGATACAACAAGAAGACATCGAGCACTTACTATTTATTTAGCAGACGCTTTTATCCAAAGCGACGTACAAAAGTGCATATCATGGTCATAAGCACCTCTGTCTTATGATAGTGAAGATGTCCTGATTGCTCAAATCAGTAATTTATGCTTTTTGTTACTTTTTTATGAATCCGAAGGCTCCAAAACCCATCACTTTTACAGCCAAAATGAATTCTAGCAGTATACAAATTTTACGGTAACAACCACTGGATAATGTAATAAGAAAAAATTACATTATCCCGAAAAAGTTATTGCGTTATCCGTGTAACAACATATTTATTACATTAGCTGGCAAGTTGTTACATTATATATTTTTTATTACATTATAAAGTCCTTCTAAATGAAAAAGTCATTACATTATGAAAAGTTACTGCATTATCCGGTATTATTTCATTATCCGGTGTTACAGAGCGCATAGCTCCTCCCGCGCATGTTCCTGTTCTTCACAGAAACTGTCTCTGCACTTCTCCATTGTTATACCGTGGGCTCCAGAATTATTGGCACCCTTGATAAATATGCAAAAGCTCCCGATTCTTGGTTTTGTTTATTGTGCTCAGTAAGGACTGTCTTCGTGCCACCCTACCAAAGAGTTAGTTGGTTTGGAGGTGCCATTTCATGTTTTTTTTTAGGCTTGATGACGGCTAGAAATAAACCAATCTCTACAATTCTTAAACAGTGATCTTTGGATTATTAATGGCCTCCCTCACCATCCGTGGGGACAACATGCACTTGATTTTTCTTCTTGGCAAATTTGCAACCATTCCATATGTTTTACACGTTCTTAGTATTGCCTTAAAGTGCTAAGTGGTATGTTTAACCGTTTGTCTTTTTTTGTACCCATTACCAGACTTGTGACGATAAATTACCATTCGGTCTCTTCTGAATTGACAGTTATTTGGCTTTTCCCATGCTGATGGATGAAAGGAATTTTGTATGCTTGTTACCTCATTTTTATTCTCTAGTGAAACTGGAAGTGATAGAATGACACAATAGTTCCTTTAGACTGAGATGAACTAAATTAAGTAAAATTGTATTGCCAATTTATTTTGTTTGGATTTTACTTACAATAATTGTTAGGGGTGCCAATAATTATGGCACCTATGATTTTCAGAAAAAAATTTGATTACTTAATACAATAACATTGAAGCATGAGAGTAAATGTATTGAAATAAAAGTATATAGTTTTCCCATATGTTTGAACATAACATATAGATTATTATCTGTGTGATTTATTATATGCAGATTTTATCTACATTTTTATTGAGGGTGCTAATAATTCTGGAGCCCACTGTAAGTCATTGTGACATATATAGCCTTGAGGAAGTGAGAATTCAGCGTTTCCTAGAAATCCAACATTTTTACCGGAACTGCAAAAGCATATGTTCAAGCTGAGATAGCTTGGGCAATTGCAGAACACGCAATTTCACCTACTTTGAAGTGTAGCCTGTAAAATACTCCAACTGTTTGGAGAACATTCATTCAGAGACGTTGTTGCTCTGTGAATTCTCCTGTTCGGCCGAATAAAGGTATCTGAAACCGAATATTCTGGGTAAGTCTGTTGAGTCTAACAGACTTACCCAAAATATTCGGTTTCAGATACCTTTATTCTCACCGACCGGGGGAAATGAGATAATTTCCACGACAGTTGTTAGTCAGGAAAGAAATATCTGTTTAAGAAAGAACTGCTGGTACCTATCAAAAGAGAAAGGCACTTCCCTGTTGTTGCACTAGGTCATGGGTGCTTGATAACAAGAAATTGAATGTTAACCAGCAATCTTGCAAGGCTTCACAATGTCCTCTCGACTCTGTAACATTTGGCTCCTCAAATCTGGACAGTAATTACTGTTAGTCATTACATCAATGGAATCCATCAGTTTTATGTCTATATTAGCATGCATCATAAGGGAGGGTAAACAGCACTCAAGGAATTTTATTGTTTTTATGGTTTTATCAGATGTAATCATAAAACAACATTGATACAATATATTTTAACAAAATGTGATGTGGCTTGTTTAGTTCCTATGAAAAAAGCAAGACTTCACAGGCAGTAGTGGGGGTGTGTTTGCAACCTGACAGTCAATCTTGATCTTTTTATGTATCTCTTATCATCTCCTGATCTTATTCTTAAAGAGTTTGGACAATATTGTGACTGGCATATTAATTTGGTAAAATCTTCCCTTAGTTGGTATAGAGTTCTCTACAAGTTATCCTTATAATGCATTGACACATGTTTAATTTAAGGTGTGTTCTAGTGCAGTGCTGAAAAATCAGTTTTTGACAGATGATTATTTTAGTTTTACAAAGTCAGGTCATTCAGTGCTCTCGTAACAAAGCCAGGTTTTGCTGTTGCCCTTGTTCTGTGAGAGACAGCAGACACAGGTGATCTACACAGAGATTACATTTGACGTCTGTGCTATGGGGTCAGAGACTGCAGACTGTTACATTCTGAAATTTATGTTGTGTTGTGGGATTACTTTGTATTTTCTAAATAATTTATCCAGGTTTATTTTCTTTTATTTCCCTTCCTTATGTCTAGTACTTCTTTTCTGTTCTTCTTACTGGCTAGTGCTAACTGATTTCTTGTTTTATATTAGTTTCACCTATTGTTAAATATCCAGTTTGTTCTCCTCTGCATTCAAACCAGTGTTTCAGCCTATTTTGTATCTTGTTCAATCTGCACAGGTGACTTTCTGTCTCTGTCAGTCTTTAAACCTTTTTTGGTATCCTGTCCTGGTTTGTCTGTTTTTGAGTCAGATCTTTGGTTCAAAAACTAATAGTAATGCTTCCCGACTTATCTCCCTTGCGGACTTCAAAACTACGCAGAAATAGATAGAGAAAAATGATGCCAAATTTCCCCTAATAAACACAACACCCTAACAACAATTAAAATTGAACAGGTAACTTCGTAGCTCACTGACCCTGAAATGGTAAGAGGAATCTGATGCAATATACAAATGTGATTAGCATTCTAAATGCAAATACTGACCTAATCTTTGAATAATAATACAGGTTATGCAACCTTTCTTAATCCTCCAGATGATCATGTGCCTGTGTTCCTGCATTATTTTTAAAGACTGAAAGATTGTATTCAAAGTATGACTTATAAAAACTTTGAAAAGCACCTTAAAACGAAAGGGGTCCAGATGGATATGAATTAGGGGTTTATCCAAAGCCGAATACCCTATTTGGAAATGCACAGGTAATTTCTTGTATAATTATAATAATAATGATAATGATAACAATGATAGCATAGATTTTAGGTTAATTCTACCTTGTTTGGAGCTAAACATAATTGAGGCTACAAATAAAAATACGAAGCTGCAGCAGTCATTTACAGTGAAGTGAAATGAAAATACACCCTCTTTCATTTTTTTGACTTCACATATTAGGACATAGAGCATTCTCATTTAGTCCTCACCAAGTCCTAATAGTAGATAAATCTAATCTCATTTAACATTTAATTTAAAAATTAAAATTAAAACATTTAAATCTAATCTCAAGTGTCCATCCCCTACAGAAAGTGGAAAGATATGTTTTCTACAGTATTGGATACTGTACATTTTGGTTGTGTTAAACATATATCCAGTCAGCTCGATGTTTAGAAGCCGTCTTTAATGCATGCTAATAAAACAATGCTGCAGTGCATAACCTAACGTCTGTTTTCCCGTGCCTCTTCATCGATCACTTCCTGTTTTACGGCCGCTGCTTCTTCGTGTTTGGAACCTGAGTGCCACCTAGTGGCTAGCTCTCTTAACAGGTTGCAATCCCACAGTTTCAGATTGTAGCAGCTGCCTGAAAAGTATATTAAGAGTTTGCCATTGGGCAAAAAATGAACTCGTGTAATGTTTCAGTTCACATGTATATTGGAGCTTGATATTTGTTTGGAAACATAAAGTATTTTCAAAGCAAAGTCAACCTTTGTTAGTCATAAAATGCATGTGTATACATGCTTCCAAAGAACAATATCTTCTGCAATCTTACCTACCGAAGGACCATCAGTAGACGGATCAAAGCCAAATCTCAATGCCAATGTTCAGTCACTCAACGGCAATAGCTGCATGTTTCTACAGCTCTATTACGTAAGTTTGTTGCTAACATTTTGTTTTTTCAGGGCCGTCTGGGTACTGTAGAGGTATATGCACTCACCTACCACTGCAGAGACCCGGGTTCACAATTGTTCAGCAGGGAGGGGATCTGGGGGAGATAGCGTGAACCTCCGCGCGCGTTACACTCTCCCAGTGAAACTGCTCACTGTCATGTGAAAAGAAGCGGCTGGTGACTCCACATGTATCGGAGGAGGCATGTGGTAGTCTACACCCTCCCCAGACCAACAGAGGATAGCGCATCGACCAGGAATGTGATAAACATGGAGAATTTGTATAACGACTAAATTGGGGAGAAAATGGGAAAAAAAAGAAGAAAAGAAAAACATTCTGTTTTTTCTCCCTTTTCATATTTCTCAATTTCAGGCTGCAAAAAATATCCCAAGTAAAAATACATTAACCAACAGCGCTATAAACAGAGGAAATTGTGGAAATGGCAAAACATGGGGAATGTCATGGAATCTGTGGCACCTGCGACTTCTGTGACAAACACCCAGCTTTACGAGTATATCCCAGTCACATCATGAAATCCCCATCTCTATTATTTGAAATTATTTTTCTCATCATATTGCTACATATTACTGTGGGGTTATTTTGCCTGTTTTGTAATATTGGGGGTTGTAACCCCCTTTCACCCTGTATATTCAGTCCTGGGGTTGCAGTGTTTTTTACTGTAAAGCTGGTGCAAACAGATGGTTGTTCTGGCTAAGAGCACCTGTTAAAATGCTGAAACTTAATGTACAGTTTGTACAGTTATCAACAGAGGGCTACATGTGTTCCCTGTGATTTTCACAGCAGACTACTGTAGTTTAATGCTCAGATTTTGTCATGGCAAAATGTGACAAGGTATTGAATAATCCACATAGATTATGTCCTGTTCGCATGTCCAGGAATCTGCACCTTCCATACACCTTCCATAGAGAGGTCAGCAGGAGTGTGGGCTAGCTTACTAGGAGCATTTCAAAGTTGTGAAATAATGTGAGGTGGGAATAATATCTAAGAATTTTAAAGACAACAATGGGCGGGGTCCTCAAATTTGCATCTATATCCTCAGATTTTCAGTTACATTTCATATATTTAAGGTTAAAGGTACAATGTTCAAAACCGTGATAATTTTAATATAGGCCTATGCTAAGGAATAGGCCTATCTGATGATTACTCAGCTTGTCAATTATTGACATATACTCAAGACATTCCTGGCTTGCCATCAAGCATGTCTATCTTTCCCGCTAGCTTCCAATATAAGATTCCTGTCCAGGTACTGAAGGAGTCGGAAGATGAACACACACATGATTTCTTTCGATGCTTCTTGGTCCCCCGAATAAACACAATGTTCTCTCTCGTCCTCGATAACATTCATTGTCGAAAACAGCTTCCGTATTGTTTGTGCCTGGGTAGAAAAGTCAGCTTTGAGTCATTGAGTGCCTATTTTTAACAAGGGTCGGGCGGCAGTCCTTGTCTGGAGTTTTAACGCAGGGTTCCTTTTCTTTGCCTGTAATAATCCAGCTCCCCTTAAAGTTGCTCTGGCCCTTTATTTTAGTTTTACTCCAGTTACAGCAACATCTCAACGGAAATTACTTTTAAGATAGCTAACAGACTCTGTGTGCACTAGTAGCTATCCTTCTCCTCAAAGGGTAATGCACACATGAAAGGATGTTGGCTATAGAACTGCAGTGCTATAGTCTACCTGATACCGGAGTCCAAAGTAACGTTGGCTTTACTTCTATGATACTTGGGCATATGCACATACATTTCTGTACATAGTCTAACAATGGTTATATATATATTATTTTCAGGGTTATGGGGGGAATTGGGGGGGGTCTGACCCCCCTAATTAAGACTTGGACCCCCCCCAAAAGAGGTAAAAACAACAGGTCAGTGGCGTCACTAGGGTTGGGGTCTAATGACGCCTCTGATGGGAAATATATTGTAATATTTACGATTACAGGTAAGGAGGATATATAAATAAATATATATGTTTCGACCCCCCCCAACCTGTTGTTTTTACCTCTTTTGGGGGCGGGTCCAAGTCTTAATTAGGGGGGTCAGAGTCAGACCCCCCCCAATTCCCCCCTTAATTCGAACACTGTATTTTTGTTTCACCTTGCAGCTAATTTAAATAAAGCTGAACCATTGGCACCATCCTAGCAGTAATAGCGTCCTGTTATGGTTTTCAGATTTTCTTTCAAAATATACCAATTACTTGGAGTATTGGTATTGGAGTAAAGTATTAGCATATTTACATATGTATGTATGGGAAACGAAGGTCTTATCTTATATTTTGCTTTTCAATCTGGCTAATTCAAAGCTAGCCAGTGACAGGTTGAGTCAGTTAACCACAAAAACATGAACTGGAGTTTTGTATGATTGTATGATTCAATTGTAAACAATTTAAATGTTTGTTTCATCTATGTTGCTTTTTGTTGTAAGATTATGTATTGATTATTATTATTGGTTGTGACCCTGATTACTTATCAGCACTGTTTGTTGCTTATAAGTAGGCTACATATTAATGTATGGCTAAGAGTGTCCTATAAATGCTTAAGCAGAGACATGGTGAAAATCTGACCAGTTTGTTGGCTTTTATTTGATTATTGTTTATATTTTATTATACTTTTATTATACTTAATGTTTTGTGTCAGGTTGGGACACAATTCTCTGATAACTTTATCTGATAAAAGTAGTTAATTTATAATTGTAAATGCCCATACTTTAGAAATGTACATTTATTGTACTTAAATACATAAAGTTGATGTTCAAAAGCTTGAAGCATGAAACTCCAATAGTTTGGTAATGGAATTATGTTCGTTGCGATTCGGTGAGTTAAGATATAAAATATCGATAGCCTAATGTAAAACATCTAATGGGTTTTTTCCACAGGCACGCAGAGGCTTCATTGTGTAGCAACAGGTGCAGATTACTCATGTGTGTTCAGATTCAGGTTTAAATTAAGGTCATAATACTCTTTTTGGGGTTAATCCTGTAGGAGTGAACGAGTTCTACACATCCTTCGTTAATTATACTTCACTCTTAAACCACAGGAAGCATGGAATCCGAACATTTAACAGTCTGCTTACCATATCACCATGAATCTGTCTCCTAATTTTATGAATTACTCTTATACGTATTTTCTTCATATTTTCACTTCATATTTTTTAATGCACAATTTGTGTTTTCTTATTTATTTTTGCCATTTCTGTTGATATTGAATGCTACAGCCATGCATAAATTAGTTTTTAAATGTGTTCCATCCTGTGACTTGTGTAAGATATAATTTTCACACTTTAATTTTGTGAAGGAGTGAAAGCTGAAAATGGCAGACTCAGGTGAAGAGGTTGCTGTTGTGGGCATTGGTTGCAGTTTCCCTGGAGGTGAGGTATTTGCCTTTCAGAAAGTTGTCAATATAGGCTACATTTTTTGGGGAAAGAAATTGCAGTGATTTATTTCACTGTATGCTGGCATCATATCGTGCAGTTAGTTAATATCCTTCAGGCAATTCAAACTTACGTCAAAAAGGGGGAAATGAAAGTCAGGTTTTAAATATATTTGAAATTCTTAAAACAAATGACAGCACAGTCACCAAGTTCAGCTATTGATTTGATTTCTCTGTGCTTTTTCATATTGTATTAAGAAATGTTTGTGTGTAGTAGTGCCAGCCAGTGTACCAATGTAGGCTACTTTGCCTGTTTACAAGAAGATTTAGGCATAGCTTTACACATCTGTGTAATCCATCTAACTAAAGGCAAGGTGGGCAGGCAAGGTGGGCAAGGTGGGCAAGGTGCCATTTTTGCAACTTTTCAGTCTTGCAGTAAGGTTGTGGTGACTAAAAACTGTGTAGCACGTTTTTCTAGACTACAACCCAACCTTTATTATTATTTTTATTATTGTTGTTATTTACCTCCCCAGCATTTAATGGCATAGTAAATTACAAATGCAATGGCCTTATGTAGCTTTTACAATTAACCTTGAGGTAATGTGAAAATTAAACTGATGTATTATGTTGAGGATTATGAAAATTAATTTAAATTTTTTTTTTTTCTTTAATAAATAAAAAGTTATTTGATTTCTTAAAACAGAGTACAATGTAAATCAAATGCAACAGTCTATGGTAGCCTTGTCACAATTATTTAGGCAACATAAAATGTTGGATAATTTTCAAAATTATAACAGTGATTGGCATATTTTGAATAACATTGAATATATTCAATATTGCCATTTTCTCAATATTTTTGATGATCAGGGTAAATATGAGCGCTATTATCTGGCAGCATAACTTCAGGGCTACACAGTAAAATGATAGAGATAATGATGATGATAATGATAAATTGTTCCAATCTCCAGTCTTAACTTACAGCTCAGATCCAACATCTGTTCAGCCAGTAAAAACAAATAGCCATTTAAAAAATGATTATACTCAACTCCATTATGGAGTATGCACAGTAGATGTTCAGTTCATTGATCTGTAGAGTCCCAATAGCCATAGATCTAATTTTCCAAATGGTCAGTAGTATACGAATTTGCCATTTCATACCTGTAGGAAAAGGTATGCTAATGATTGATTTCTTGACTGGTTGGAACTAAGGACAGTATAATGTACTGGAAAGGAAGTGTGTATCTGTCTTCACAGCTTGTTTAGAAAGTACTCAGTTAAAATAAACGAAAACATTAAAGCACTTATTTTAAAGCAATTTTAAAATGAATGTACTGCATTTATGTAATGCATCCATACCACCATTTTAGAGCTATATAGTGAGTAAATCTATAAAAGTTGTTTTTCAAGTTTAAAAAAAAACTGATTTTAGTAAATTCGAGCAGACTGACAGAATTATGAGTACACTTTTAACCAAGCCTTTTTTTTTCCTGCATTTCAAGAATATTTTTGTGTACATTTCTATAAATGAGGGACCAGATTGTAAATACAAGACTGTAATCACTTATGCATTGGTCTGCTACATTTTTGGATTTGAATTCAGATTTTATTTTCTTTATTTCATCCTCTGTGGATGAACATGTATATGCAATAAAACTGTGAATACAAATTGGCAGGAAAATAGACAGAAACAAATGCGTCCAGTGTAAATAGCAATAGTACAGTAGATGCAATTTTCAGGTTATGAATATAGAAAGTGTCCCAGTCTACCATAATAAGAACTGTGCATGTCTTCCATGGCAGAATCAAGCTTATTATGTCTCTTTGTACAGAACTCCAAGATGTCATATCAAATTGCACATTGAACTGGACATATGTCTTTGAACATTAACATAATATTTACAAAGATGCCATAAAATAAAGGCATAAAGAAGTAATTCCCTAAATATGTGCACTTTTTAATTGCCTAGAGAACTAATGGATGGTGATCTAATAGTGACAGTAAATATACTCCTACATCTGCCAGGTGAAGGACTTACTAATTTCTGGAAGATTCTGCTGGAAGGAAAGAACTGCACAGTGCAAATTCCAGATGACCGATTTGACCCAGCGTTCTGGTATGATTCTGATGACAGCAAAGCTGGGAAAACACAAACTGCCAAAGCAGCACTGATTGATGGGTAAGCTACAAGTTCCCTACAGTTACCCTAGTATATTATGAACTGCATATTGATGAAATGCATGCAGTTGAGATTTATTCCTTATTATAAGCAAAAATATAATTTTACATTAGTGTCATATCCAACATATTTAAATTGTTCATACAATTGTGCTCTTAGATATTTTCTGATAGAAACAATTGTTTCATTTTTCTTTGTAAATCAATTGTTAGTTTTATTTCCTTACAATTTAACATAGTGAATTGAGCAGCAAGTCAACACAAATCTCAATGTATCTCAAAGAAACACAATGCAGTAGTGAAATAAAAGTGCTGGACAATTTAATACCCAGGTTGAATGAGTTTGACCACAAGTTCTTTGGAATCACTGAGACAGAGGCAGACCTCATGGATCCCCAGCAGAAGCTCTTGCTGGAGTGCACCTACAGAGCACTGGAGACTGCTGGGATACCCATGGAGAAGGCCAGTGGAACCAGAACTGGGGTTTTCATTGGTACAAACTATTAATTTTTTAGTGAGATAAAAATGCCTTCTTTCAGGGTAGGACAAGGTAAGGCTGCCTGTTATTTACACACAGCTATAGCAGTTTTAGTTCTTTCTGTTGAACCTTTTTCTTAGTTTTTAGAATTATTTTTAATTGATCTCTTTGGTACTTCACTTCAAAACATATGGACACATGGGATCTATAATGCTCACAGTGATTCAAGAGCATGGTTTAATGTCTTGCTTGGTTGGCCGTCTGTTAATTGCATTAAAACAAAGTATCAAATCCAATTTTTCAGAAGGTAGTTTTTTGGGCAAACAAAACAACACTAAACTCAAACCTTTCTGTACATTTTTGACATGTTGTGACAGCAGTTATAGACTGACCCAGAAGGAAAATCTGTATTCTGTCTGTTTGTGATGTCATGTTGATGGTTGAGCTACCCTTCTTGTTTTTCCAGGAGACTGTGAGATAGCTGTCTGTGGTGGGGTCAGCTGCATCCTTGAGCCACGGATCTTTGTCACTCTCAGCAAAGCCAAGATGCTCTCACCCGACGGCTGCAGCAAACCTTTCTCCAGCAGAGCAGATGGCTATGGGAGAGGGGAAGGCTGTGGGGTCATCCTGCTCAAGCCACTGAAAAAAGTGAGGCAGTAATACTGTGTTTATAAGAACATAAGAACACATAATACTGCCCTTCTACATTCACCACTTACCTACAAACTAGAGCGCATCCAGCACTACATCAAGCCTTTTACATCAAGAATATGAACGCCTCTAGGAACTCAATTACATGACTAGGCCAGCTGTTCCACATATTCTCACCACTTTTTGTTTTTTGGGGAGACTGAGTTTTTGTAGGGCAGCTGACTTTCAGCTCATATATGAGTCTTCCAGTGCAGCCACTTTCTGTACTGTGAGCACATTTCTATCTGTTACCCTCGCTGATTCCCCTTAGGAATAAAGTGAAATATACATAGAGAGGGTAGTCTGGCCACTATCCTTTTAAAAAAGAACTACTTCCTTGTCTGGTGGCTACTATTCAATCACGATGGGATAGTGGGAAAAAAAATTACCATAAAATTGACACAGGTTTTTCCTTATCCAGATTCCTGATGCTGCTTTAAATGGTGACTAGTTGTTAAACTGCTGTATCACACAGTCCTCTATTGTAATATACAGTATTCTAAAAACAAATGGAAGTATTCAAATATTTCCGATACAGATGTAGCTCATTTGTGTTGACCCTACTACTACTCTCTCCCTTTAATACATGTGTATATATATACCTTTATATCTTTATAGCTATCTTTTATGCAGGATCATGAACTTTTCTTGCGATCTGTTTTTTTTCTCTCTCTTGTAAAAAACAACAAAACACTTTTCTGATCTGTTATTCACTTAGATTCAGTTTTGTGGGCGACATGGGGGCGACATCACCAGGACGTCCATGGCCCAGCAGGAGGAGCTGCTCCACAGAATTTACTCTGCAGGGTTTGATCCATCACATGTCCAGTACATAGAGGCTCATGGGACTGGAACCCCAGCAGGAGATCCAACAGAAGCAGGCATTGCCAAAGCCAGACCTCCAGGAGAAGCACTCTGCATTGGCTCAGTGAAAGGTAACATCGGGCACACTGAATCAGCAGCTGGAGTGGCAGGACTCATCAAGGTGCTTCTGATGATGCACTATGAAACCATTGTTCCCTCTCTATTCCACTCTGAGGACAGTGCCAGCATCGATGCCAAAGTCTTGAACCTGAAAATTCCCACTAGAGTAGAGAAGTGGGAAAAGACTGGCCCAGCAGAAAGGGCTGCAGGTATCAATAACATTGGGTTTGGAGAGACCAATGCACATGCCATAGTCAGAGAGTACAGGCAGGTGGACTATTCTATACCCACCAATCAGGATTCAACAAAACTCTTTGTGTTGTCTGCAGCTTCTGAAAAGTCATTTGAAATGATAATTGCAGACACATGTCAAGAGCTGGCTGCAGTAGATTTAAAATCTCTGGCATATACATCGGCATGTCGGAGAAGCCACATGAAGCACAGGTATAGAAGAGTGTTTCTGACATCCTCTCGCAGTAACCTACAGGAAAAACTCAGATCGGCACTGAACGAAAGCATTTTACCATTAAAATCAGGTTTAAAGTTAGTTTTTGTGTTTTGTGGAAATGGAGTGACCTACAGAGGCATGTGCAAGGGACTGTTGAAAGAGAATCCCATATTCAGAGACAAAATGAAAGAGGTTGAGAACCTGTTCCATAATTACAAAAGCACTAACATTTTGGAGAAACTGGAAAATGACTATGACAATGATGATTATTCAAAACCAGATGTTGTCTACCCCATTCTCTTTGCTATCCAGGTTGGAATTTTCAGCCTTCTAAAGCACTGGGGTATCAGACCTGATGCTGTTCTTGGGCACTCTGTAGGAGAGGTTGCTGCTGCCCATTGCTCTGGTCTTCTGTCTCTTGAGGATGCAGTAAAGGTGATCTATTTCCGCAGTATGTTGCAGAGCAAAGTCACAGGAGGGAAGATGCTTGTTGTCAGTAAGATAGCCGTATCAGAAATCCTGAGGCTCCTGCCTGCTTACTCAGGGAAAGTCTGCTTAGCTGCCTTCAACAGCCCTCAGTTCTGAACACTATCAGGTGAAGCAGATGCAGTCGAAAGTCTTCACCATAAGCTGAAGACCTCTTTCAACGACAAGAATCTGTTCCTCCACATTTTAGATGTCCCTGCTGCTTACCACAGTCATTTGATGGATACCATCCTGGACCAAATACAGGGCAGTGTAGGATCTTTGCAAGAGAATGAAATGGAGGCAGAGTTGTTTTCCACTATGACTGGAGAGAAGTGTTCTCAAGGGGATTTTAGCTCAGGGAAATATTGGACCAGAAATGTTTGTGAGCCTGTTGCATTTGAACAAGCTTTGAGATCAGTAGCCAAAGACAAGAAGAACGTAGTCTTTGTAGAGATAGGTCCAAGAAAGGCCCTGCAGAGGAACCTCATGGAGACATTAGGGAATGACATCACTGTGCCCCCCACTGCGCAACCAGATAAAGACCATGAGACACTGCTAACCTCGGTGTCAAAACTCTTTGAGCTGGGGGTGAATGTAAACTGGGAACATCTCTATAAAGGACATGAGGAACCACCAACATCATTCCCAAGGTATCAATTTGATTGTGTAAAGAAGGAGGTGTACTTTGAAACAGTGAGGCAGGGCAATGAAACAATGTCTCATAACTGTCACCCTATTGTAAGACCCACAAAACACAACAGCACAGAGTTCACCTGTAATCTTTCCTCAGGTGCAACAAAGTACCTAAGTGAACACAAACACAATGGCATTGCCCTTGCCCCCAGTGCTCTGTATGTTGAACTGGCTCTAGCTTCTGTCATAGCCAGTATGAAGTCAAATGTGTCTCTTAGCTCACTGCAGCTCAGTATCAGTTTCCAAAGTCCATTTGTACTCAGTGAGACCTCCCCCAAAATGAAAGTACAGGTTGAGCCATCAGAGGAAACAGCAGAATTTAAAATACATTCTCAGTCAGCTACCTATGCCTCAGGTGCCATTGAATGGAAAAATGGATCAATGGCTCCTGAGCAAAAGAATATCGCTCTGGATTTTGTGTTCAAAAGATGCCAATCAGTCATAAGGGCGGAGCAGGTCTACACAGCCCTCTCTCAGGCAGGATTTCAGTATGGTTCAGTCTTCCGAGAGCTGGGAGATGTGTACTATGGGGAGGAGTTCAAGGAGGCTATTTCGAACTTCAGGGTTCCAGATGAAATGATGAGGCAGCTGCAGGACTACTATGTTCACCCTATAGTGCTGGATCAATTTATGCAGATGATAGGTGTTGTAGCCGGGAATAGATTTTCATCAAGGCCTGGATTCCCATCCGCCATGGGCTGTGTCACTGTGGCTGGTCCCCTGCAGAATGAAATGGTCATATATCTGAGAACAGTCAGAGAGACATCTGATGGGTTTGAGGTATGGGGCTGTTTCACAGACAAAGAGGGTCATGTTTTAGTTGAACTGAGACACGTGAGGATGTTCTTCCACAATGTTCTTCTTTCACAATGAGCAGCATGCCACCACTGAGGATGTCAGCCCCTGTCACAAACCAAAAGCCTTAGTTTTTGCTGATCAGTTAGGGGTGGCTGATTTTTTACAGCAGTATTTACACTCAAGTTCTACTTTCATCCAGTTCGAGGAACTTGGAAAACTATCCAACTTCAAAGTTACAGAATTGTTTACTGAATTCATGGTTCCAGATGGTGTCAAGAAGTTTGAAGATGTTTTGTTCATTTCTGGCCTTCAAAATCTCAGTGACTTGAAAACAGAAATGATCCTTGATCACCTGGTCGACTGCTGTGAGCTTTTCCGTGAAATTGTTCTTGCACTGAACGCTGCCAAATACACCAACACTATCAGAATTATAACCTACAGATCAGCAGAGGGGACAGTAGACCGTATCAGTCCAGGTTTTGTCATTTCTGGCATGACTCGAGCCTGTGCAGCTGAATTTTTAGGTTTGTCATTCCAGATAATTGATCTTGCCTCTATGACAAGTGAAGACCTCAGTTCGTTAGCTCACACTTTATGTTCCTACCCAGCCAGCAAATATTCAGAGCTGACGATAAGCAATGGTCAGATTTATTCAAGTACAATCGTTCGCACTCCCATTAAAACCATTGAGAGTCCTGAAAGGGTAGTTTACTCTTCAGGGTCTGAGAATCTCATCCTGCAGACTGCTGACCCTTACAGAATGACAAAGCTGTCTGCAGTTCCTTGTAGTGAACCTGGAGACCAAATACAGGACCAAACTGTTGAGGTTCAACTGAGTAAAATCTGTGTTCATTCATCAGATTACTTCCCGGTCAGTGTCTCTGATCTGAACTTTGGTCAGACCATGTACTGGAACAAACACGTATCACAGAACCACAAACTCCTGACTCTGGACTTCAGTGGAACTATTACAGCTGTGGGGAAGGATGTGGGGAAACTGAAATTAGGAGACAACATTGTTTCATGTTACCCCATTACTGCATCATCAAAGGTTGTGATTTCAGAAGCTGCATGCTATAGAACAATTTCTCAAGGTAGTACCATGCATTTCCTTCTTTGTCCTTGCATGGGAAATATTGCATTGTGTCCTTCCGAAAGTAATAGAAAATAAAAAGTTGGCCATTATTTCTCTTGAACCGGATTCATATCTGGTGCAGGTGCTGATGCTTACCGCAAATCAGTCAGGGTGGAATGTCATTGTAGGGACCCAACTTAGCGGACTGCTACAAAATGTGAACAAGTGCGATGCATTTGTCCTTTTGCCTCCATTTGATGCATCTTTGGTTGATAAAGCTTGCAGTGTTTCTACTGCCAGAAACATTGTTTTAGTGTATGATAACCAGATGTCACCTATTCTTTTGCGAAACATGTTAAGAACAGATAGTGAAAATGTTTGTGTTCAAATTGTTCAGGTGGCTCATCTGTTCCAGAAAGCATACCTAAAGAAGCAAAAAAGATTGATCTACAGCTGGCTGAAATCAATGCGATTGATTGAAGTTCCGGTACTGAAAAACATTGTCTTTCAAAGAAAGACTTCCGGAAGCATTGATTGCCTGCCTGTTCAGGTATCAAAATCCTACTTTTGCTCAGACACCACATCCGTAGTTGTGCTTGATGGAAAAACCAAGGATGAGGTATCTCACCTTCCAATACAAGAGAAGCCAAAACAACTTTTCCTGCAGAAGTCTGTGTACATAGTGACGGGGGGTCTTTCTGGGCTGGGGTTTGAAACAGTGAAGTTCATTGCTCAAAGAGGAGGTGGATGCATTGCCATTCTAAGCAGAAGGTCTTCATCTCATTTGCAGAATGAGATATTCACCCTGCAGAATCGGTACGGAGTGTCCATCATCAGCATACAGTGTGACATCTCCCTTTCAGAACAGGTTGTGAAGGCAGTCGTTGAGATTGAACAGAGGTTTCCTTCCTGTCCAATTAGAGGGATATTTCACAGTGCAGTTGTCCTGCATGATGGTCTACTTGAAACTCTCAACAAGTCACACTATGAAAAGGTGTTCAGGCCAAAGATTAATGGTGCTTTAAATCTCCATCATGCAACAATGCACTGCAAACTGGACTATTTTGTGTGCTACTCTTCCATCTCCTCTTTCATTGGCAATTCCACCCAAACAAACTATGCCGCTGCCAATTACTTCCTGGACATGTTTTGCCATTATCGGAGGAGGCTTGGACTGGCTGCACAGTCTATTAACTGGGGGGCTTTGAACCTGGGCCTCCTATTGAACAAGGATTCTTTGCAGAGATTTTTGGAGACAAAGGGAATGATAGTGATGAATGCGGCAGAATTTCATGATGGTCTGGAGCAATGTTTGTTGAAAAACAATGCTCAACAGGTTGTGTGCAAGTTCAGCTTCAAAAACCTTAGAAATCACGTGCTGTCTCAAAACACCTCCCTGAATATACGTCTGTCAGCTTTGGTAAATGAAGAACTGAGAAACATATGCACAGAACCCAGAGCCCAGCTGTCACCTACACCCTCTTCGGCAGGGGACTGTGTCAGGACCACGATCCGTGAGACTTGCAATGTAGACTTTGAAGAGCTGAGTGATGATACAGCACTGGCTGCTCTGGGTGTCGACTCAATGGTGGCCATGACTCTGCAGAACCTCATCTTTCAAGAGACAGGAGTCAATATTCCCCTTGTTAAATTTCTGGACCCAAACAGCACTCTGTTTACTTTAGTATCAATCGTGGAGGAAAGAGAACAGTGCCGATTTCAAAAGGATGTATAAAATTACCAATGAGTTTGACTGAAAAAAAGAAAGATGAGTTCACACAATTTTAGACATTTCCTCTTCAAACTACAGCAGTTGTTGGGATTGTTTTTATAAAGAAAAATAATCTTTGTTTAAAAACAGAACAGACATATTCAAGAATCTGAAAAGATGTTGTATAATAATAAATAAAACTTTAAAATAAAGGAAGGAATACTGACTCATCAAAACAATTGTAAATGAAAACAAAGTAAAAAAAAAAACCCATGGTAATATAAATAAAAATACAAATAATTATAATGACTGTTTTATTCATGTAGCTCTCTCTCTCTCTCTCTCTCTCTATATATATATATATATATATATATATATGTATACACACACACACACTCACACATACTCACCGGCCACTTTATTTGTTACACCTGCTTGTTTTAACGCAAAGAGCCTGCTCCTCCAAAGAACAAATTGTGTGGCCACATCTCAGTGTATAAAGCATGCGGACATCGTGAAGATGTTTAGTTTTTTGTTTGACCAAACATTAGAATGGCTGAGATCTGTGACCTAAGGGACTTTAACCATGGTATGATTATTGGTACCAGAAACAGTTGCTCCAGCATCTCAGAAACAGCAGCCCTCCCAGAATTTTTATGCACTACAGTCTCTAGCATTTGCAGAGAATGGTGCAATAAACAAAAAAATCCAAAGAGCGGCTTTTCTATGGCTTAGAACACCTTGTTAATGAGAGAGGTCAGGGGACAATGGGCAGACTTGTTCAAGCAAACAGAAATGCAATAAATAACAGCTTATTTTACAATAGTGGTGTGCATAAAGGCATATTGGAATGCACTACATGTCATACCTTGAAGCAGATGGGCTACAGCAGCAGAAGACCACGCCGAGTTCCACTTCTCTCAGCTAAGAACTGGAAGATGAGGCTATAGTGAGGAGGAACTGAGTGATGTTATGAAGTCAGCATGGGCCAAAATCCCTAAGAAATATTTACAGCACCTTGTTGAAACTATGCTGCAAAGAATCACAGCAGTTTTTATACTGGCCATAAGGAGTAAACGTTGTGCTTTGTGACATGGCGCACTATCCTGCTGGAAGTATCCTTTTGAAAAAGGGTAGAATGTGGCCACATTTTGGTTTCACCATGTAGACATTACAGCACTTTTTATAAATAGTCCCCCTATTTTAGGGCATCATAACTTATGGGACGAATGGCATAAGAGGGGTTTCTGAATAGTCAAGTGTGTCCACTTCTTCCTTCATGCAGGTATAAGACAGCTTTAAGTATCTAGCCTTGATTCTAGGCTTTTGATTGCCTTCGGACTCTGTTATTGGTGTTTGCAACATGAGAAGTCATGAAAATGAAAGTCAAGGAATCCATTATGAGGCTGAGAAACATTTACAGCAGGCTTGAGTACAAAAACAATATGTGTACTATGTGTAATTAAGGTTAATTAAACAATTACTTCAATATTCTACGTGAAATGAAATTCATACAACCTCTGCTGGGAACTGAAACAAGACATATTTCTTTAAATTTTAATGCACAATTAGTTTTTATTTTCTTTTAACATATTGAATTTAACATATAGAACAAAGTAACTAAAAAATGTGCATGTGTAGAAGTTTTATGAAAATTAACAAAACATGTACATTTGACCAGGAGTGCACAAGCTTTTGCAAACCACTGTATACAGTTAAAAGCCATGTTACTTAGTTGTGCTACTATTGAGCTTGTACGCAGCTAGCAACTTCAAAAAACTGAACCAAGAAAAAAACAACAACACACAAATGAAACAATTAAGCAGGCAAGTGTGCTTAAAATTTAACTTCACACTATCTGGGGAATTACTTATTAAAAGAAAAATTACATTAATTAAATTAATTTTTTAGCATTTATGATTAATAATAAGACACGTCTTATGGAAGAATAATCTTCCGAGTAAACAAGTAAAAACTCCAATAAAAATGTTCTAAACAAATACCTCAATGTCATCCAGAAAAGTTTTTTAGAAGTCACTGGTCAACACATCATTCCCTGGATATTTATTCCCATTTAGTTTGCAGATACCCTTCTTAATTGCAGTAACAGAAATGTCTGTGTAACATAAATTGGAATTCTCCATCAATATACAATGTACAGTCTTTAAAAGCAGGCGTGTCACTGACGGGACATTTATCACTGGTATAAAAATGACCATAGAATTCCAATGCATACTTTGAAATATCTTTTGGGTTCTCATTTTATGTACCATCTGTCTTAGGTTTGAAAAAGAGTATTTAGTATTCTTTCTTAATTTAAAAAAATATTTATACATGCTTTCTCTGTACTTAAATGTTGAGAATATATCTGTGTTATCTGTTGCTGGTAATAATGCTAACACAGTGATGGATGATAATAACAGATACACTACTCAAGCAGAAAAGCTGCTAGACTTACCAAGATATGCATTGGGGTGATGTGACATAAACTGTAATAATGACCAACATAGTAAAGATCTATGTTTCATGTACAGTAATATTTGTGGAATCTGTCAATGCTTCTAGAAAGCTATTTTGTAAACCAAAAAATAAGGTGCATAATATTAAACCTCACTGGAATGACTATGTGGCTGAGTTACATGCTGCAGCTAGAGACACATTTAAAAGTTAGGCACAGTTAGGAAGAATTAGACAAGGGCCCTTGTTCGAGCTTAAAAAACTAGTGCAAGATTTAAATCTGCTCTTCACTGAATTAAAAAAATAAGGATACAATGAGGGCTAACTCACTTGCCAAGAAGTTGTGAAATAATAGTTCCTATGATGTGAAAGTAGTCAGAGTTGTGGTGACAGCATTATTATGATTTGTTCAACTATGTGTTAAAAGTAATACATATATGGGTGAAAATGTTGACTAGGCTGAGAACATGGTAGTTAGGCCAGAGGAGGTCCTTCATGCTCTGTTGAGGCTTGATGACAACAAGGTATGTGGAATGGACCTTATTACTACAGAACCCCGAAAACATGCTAGCCAAAAACTTATTCCACGTCTTGCTTTTGTTTTACTGGTTTTTCCAGTTCATGGTATCCTACCAGATTATATCCGTGTATATATACTTCTGCCTGTACTTAAAGACACGACTGCTAACTTAAATAGCTCCGAAGATGATCTACCTATTGTCTTAGCCAGCATTTTTTCTAAAATATTGGAGCGGGTCTTGCTGGACAGGCTTGAATTGTACATTCTTACCACTGACAATCACTTTGCTTTTAAAAGAATATAAGAAATGTGTATATTTGCCCTGAAGAAAATAGTACCTAAATATCGAAGACAAAATTCTAGTGTTTAAGTGTTTTATTGATGCTTCTAAAGCATTTGATAAAATATATAATGGGAAATTATCACACAAAATGTGTCATAGATGTGTACCTAAATATATATTAAGAATCTTAATTTTCTGATATGCTCAATAGACCATGCAGGTAAAATAGTTTCGTTATTGGAAATACTGTAATCAACCACCTCATGTATGAGGAATTGTTTTTTTTTTTTGTTTTTTTGCCCTTATAGTGCTGGTCTCCAACAGTTATTGAAGATATGTTCCCAGTATGGTGAAGATTTTGACATCATGTATAATGCCAAAAAGAGCAATATTATGATTGTTAGATATAAAGGGTACAGGAAATTAGTATCTGAAGAAAAACACGTTTTCAATGTACAAAAATGCCAAGTTACTCATACATACAAAGCACCATCTATAAGTCATTCAGACTTGCAAATCTAGGCCTGCGACTAAAAGTACTGATATCAAAAATAAGTTACAAGAAATAATATTGGTTATCTTAGCTCACAAATTTAACATGGCGTATTCCAAAGCAATGCTGCTACCCAATTTTCCCTAAATTATTTTAAAAGCTACCCAACCTTGGCCCCAAGGTTGGATAGCTTTTGTATAAAAATCTGTTCTTCTATCAAGATGTCTTCCCCCACCCTATGGGAACTGCTATCACTGTTTATAGCTGCAACTCAGCCAGCTTAGTAATTCGCCTGCATTTATTTCAATCAGGAAAAATGAATTCACTACAGCATGCATGCTCTCTAGCTGACATTAAGTGTAACCACCTTTGTAACAGAGCTAACAAAGTTGCTATCTACTTTGACAAGGTTATGAACTTCATTAAAAAGTCATTCACTTTACAAGTATATTAGCTAGCTATGATAGACTTATGGCCTGCTAATGTTACATATTCCATGCGCAATTCTGTGTTTACATCCCAATTCTAACTAAATTTCCAGGGGAGTATTAAAGGAAGCAGGATTACTGAGGTAGCTGGATAACTGGAGTAAAACCCATAATAGCTCTTTTTCAGTCCATGTTGCAGATTTGGGAGGGTTTTTAGTTTTACTCAGTGCAGTTATCCAGCAAACTCAGTAATTCTGCTTCATGAAACAGAGCCTAGAATAGCTAAATATTAAACTAGGAAAAACACAAAATGGCAGGGGCTCTACCATAGGATGTTCCCACCCGCTATAGGGTGCACTCAGTGTAAAGACCGTTATAACACTGCCTACTTACTGTTACCAACCATCCATCCATCCATCCATCCATTATCTATACCCGCTTATTCTGAGCAGGGTCGTTGGGGGTGCTGGAGCCTATCCCAGCATGCATTGGGCGAGAGGCAGGAATACACTTGTGGACAGGCCGCCAACCTATCACAGGGCACACACACCATTCACTCATACACTTATACCAATGGGCAATTTAGAGTCTCCAATTCGCCTACCTGCATGTCTTTGAACTGTGGGAGGAAACCGGAGCACTCGGAGGAAACCCACGCGGACACAGGGAGAACATGCAAACTCCACAGAGAAAGACCCCAAGCCGAGATTCAAACCCAAGACCTTCTTGCTGTGAGGCAACGTGAAAATTTCTATATCTCCGAGCACCTTACCTTTTTGCTTTACATTTTGCTTGTAGCACTCGAGGGTGTGTCCTCAACGGAGGTTTGGGTGGGCTTGAGGAAAAAGGAGGTGTGAGTGAGATTTACAAACACAGAATCTACAAGGTCTGCAAAATCCTACATAGTATACCTTGAAATAGTTATATTAAATAGTTATTGCTGCACAGCTCATTACATTGTGGTTTTAACTGGACATTATAGCATATTCAAACTGAATGGCATTGAAAAAAATCAAATTTTATTGTTCTCCAATGATTTAGAAACAATTGCACATTTTCATAATGTCCTGTAATAAAGATATTGAATGAGGACATGAAAATACAAATAGAAAAAAAAAATACAAATGTTAAATCATTAAATGGAGCAGTGGTGCTACCATGTGTGGCCTGCACAGCCAATATATTCCAAGGCATGGAGGCTATTAGCATCTAGAATTCTGCAGGACTGATGCCACTATTCCATGGTTATCTCACACGTATTGCAGAGCCACCAGAATCCTTAACTGTCTTTTTTCCTACCCAACTGTTTTTCCTTTTTCCTACCTGTAACATCATAATTAGGAGGACTGATGTCAGAAAAATCATTTCTGAAAGTCAGCGACAGTCAGGTTCAAATTTCATTTCCAAGCTACAATTCCCATTCACACTAACACATTGTGAACCCAAATTTGGTTATTCGATGAAAATGTGAACTGTGATTGTCCATCTTCAACCTTATTAGGTCCATAATCAATTTCAGGATTATCATAAGTGCTCACTGACCCAGCATCGGTTTCTTTATTTTCATTGTTGACTTTTTCTGAACAGGTACAGATTTCAAAGAAAGTCAGAAAAACAGGAATGAAAGCAATTCCATGCACAGCCCCAAACAAGATGACCAGGAACAGGATTTTGAAGAAGGTTCAATGTTCTTAAGATGGTAGAATGCATTCTTAGTTATGTTTCTAATGTTTAAAGATTTGAATCAAAGAAATCTGTTGTGGGAAGGAAATGCATTTAAGAGCACCAACCATCACCACCAAGATGGAGTATATTATTAACAAAAGAAGAATATGTAGAACTAGCAATGGCCAGATCTTGGTCAAAACAGTAATCATTTGTAGAGGTTTGCACTAAATATACAACACAAGCTGCAAAAGTCCATATACAATGAAAGCACAGCTTCTGGCATACAAACTAGGCCTTTCATACAAACGTGTTGTGAATGATAAAATCCAGCAGGAGATAAATGAGGTGAATACATGTCTTATGCCAAGAAGGGGAGGAAGACTTAGATAAGAGAAGGGAATGAAGGGGAGGAAGACTTCGATAAGAGAAGGGAATGCCTATTTTTTAATTAAAGAAAGGAAGGGGGCTTGGAAATAATGGTGTCTGAAAAATGAGAAACAATGGTATATGGGAAAGAGTCAAGTATAATGATGTAAACCTGTGGGATAGCCCAAGCTTGAGCTCCACAACAGGAGGAGCTAACAAGATAGGATAAAAGGTATCGGCCCCAGGGGAGTTCGGTATGTCTTGTATGTCTTGAATGTCTTGTCTCTGTGTGTGCGTCTTATGTGTTTTCTGTGAAGTGTCTTGTGGAATGCTTTGAGAGTGTTTGTATTGATATGCGCAGATCAGCCCGGGTTCTTGCATGTTATATTTGAATTACCTGCAATAAATCCAGCTGCATCAGACTCTGTGAAGTGTATATTTTGAAGAAATATTCAACAGTGTGAGGAGAACACCCAGCTCTTCTGGCCCAGGCTGGGTCCTGTTTTCCCCACACATTCCCTTGATCTTATCATTATCACAATACAGTTGGTACAATGGTATAATAGCGACCGGGAGTGAGAGACTGGGAACCACCCAAGTCAACAGACGTGCTAATTCAATTACAACAGGACGGCCAATACACTACGGCCTAACTGATAGGTGTTCGAAACTGACTATATCCTTCTTAGTAGGTGTGTTCAACACTCCTGATCAAAGCTTTGAAAACGAATAAGAAGCAGCCTGTGGAAAGGTTCGTGGTTCAGTCTCTGCTGAATCCAAAGTGTCATTCGTGCGCTTTTGCCACTGCCGGTATTGGAAATAAACTTTGTACATTTTCATCACGTTCGAGAGACGTCCTTTTTCCTTACAACTGGTGAGCCACCCAGCGAGGAATTCCTAAAAAACCTGGGACACTAAGGTAAGAAACGCGGTTTCTTCTTTTATGCTGCTGGTTTGTATTTTAGGGAACCCCCTCGTTTAAAAAAACCTAGAAAGGAGTTTTAAGGACTGGGACAGTTTTGTTTGTTTTCACCATCATTTCATACTGGCAGTAGGAGTTTTAATTCCGAAGCAGTGGAATTAAGAGCAACTGGACCGTGCCCGACAGAGTGTGGCACTGTTGTAACTTGTAGATACAAGTAGGCCTAAAGTAACTGGTCTTTAGAATCAATCGTGCCCGAAGCACCGGGACCTTTATGCTAAAATAGTATTCCTAAAGTAACTGGAATCCTCGACCTGTGTCCGAAGTACAGGAACAGGGTAGCTGTTGTTTATCTTAAAGCAACTAGATAACGCAACGATTAGAACATAGACCTAAAGTAACTGGTCTGTAGAATTTATTGGTTCCGAAGTACTGAGACATAGATTCTTAAATTGGGTGTACTCTGAGTAGTAAAAAAAAAACTATTCTAATATCACCCTAATTCACGTGACTAGATTGCGAATTAATTTTTTTTTTCGAGTTGGTAATGCTGGTTTAGCAATATTGTTTGTTTATTGTGTGATTGCTAACTATAAATTAGAGGATGGAAGACCTTGTGGTTAGGTACATTGCTAAACATGGCAAACGCAGTGTGCTTGAAGGGATAGAAAACCAAGACGCGCCTTACGAGTGGGCATCGTCTCAGTTTGAAAACTATTCAAAATTAACTAAAAATAAGAAAGGGAAGATTGCTACAGCATTGCAAGCGATTCTGGCATCTTACAAAATGACTAAAAAGAGATTAGACGTTGTAGAGATAGAAAACCATACTCTTCAACAGCAAGTCACAGAGAATGCAGTTACTCTTAAAAGTTATAAAGCGAATGGCACACTTAACATGGAGATTCAAATAAAGCTGAGACAGGAGGTTGCACAGCTAGAAGACAATAATCAGAATCTTGTGTCGTCACTAGAAAAAAACAGTCAATGACTTGAATCGTGCACAAGCGGCTTATGATTACTTGATTGGTAAATGTACCAAATCCAACTCCCGGAACTCACACTAGCAATTCAGACCGTGTAGGAAAATACAAGAGAGCAGTAGATATCATGCAAGGACACATAGCAGCGGTAGGGGTACCCCTTCCTGAGGGATTAGTGGAATTAGACAATGAGGATGATAAAACCAACAATTTTGGGGGGAAACCTGCATGGGATAATTGGGATAGCTATTCAGATTACACAGTTAAGTTTCCTGTGGCCCCTGTACATTCAACCACTACTATTCAGCCTGGGGAGGGGGGGCATAGGGAACGCACAAGTACAACTACTACACTTAGGCCTCTCTCACCTGGTGACATTGAATCCCTAATCTATTAGAACGTGACTAGCATAAACTGCCTTTCCACAAGCGCTGAAAAGTTCTGATTTGTCGACTAGGCTACTGTCAGTGTTTTATTTCAACCGCCATTTTTAAAAATCTGCAGCCGCAAACCGATTTATTTTCATAATAACTTGAAATCAAAAAACTTGTATGTTATGCGGAGTAGCCTACTTTTGGTTATAGCCTGCCAAAGTCTTGGAATTATAACTTGTGTTCTTCTCATCTTTTCTTGCTTTAGTATTCGTTTTTATAAAATGTTAAGCATTCGTGCTGGGACAGCATATTACGTACCAAAACATTCAAACGGTTTAATTCGGTTGCTGAATATTTTCTTCCTGATTTTCTTTGTTAGCCCGTTGTAATTGACTCAAAATGTTTGATACAGTTATGTGAGGTGTGCGGTAGTTCTGCGTAATTTACATTGGTGATACAGTAAAAGCAAACTGGAAATCACCTTCTGCACTTTTTGTTAGGGTAAAATAACAGGTTAATTCTAGTAATCGCCATAATTTTACTCAGCTAGCAGTAACTTTGAAGGAAAGCAAACAGTGGCTGTACCACTGCTAATTTAAGTTTTCACGCAAGTCCGAGTTTTCGTTCTATTCTTCGTTTCGTTCTATTTCGTTCATATTGCGATTAGCCTATATGCAATTGACGATGAGAAAGTAATCAATTCAACAGAAAATTGTTTACGACCTGTGCATGTTTTCTGCGGTTGTTGCCAGTTATTTGTGCAATGTGAATGCATTCTGTCGCCTCGGATGTCAAGACATGAAAGTGAATGTTCGCATAAAAACATAATGAATGTGTTTGAGAGGGTATATAAAACAGTTACAATCTGACTATTGGCCTGTTATATCCTATTTGTTGCATAACAACGGTCCAAGTCCAACTACCAACGACAGTTTTGCTTGACAACGGTAAAATATGCCCAAACAGTCGCGGAAGAATATTTCAATTTTAGGTGATTAAATCGATAAAAATCAATAAATACAAAAGTAACCATATATAGTCATTGTTGGTAACCTGTTGTATATAAGCGGAATAAACCCCTCCGGGCTGTCCCGGTTATTAGAAAATAATGTAGGATACTTTGGTTGTAGTATGGGGTTACACAAGAAATCATAGGACAGATGGACCGACGACAACGTCGCTTTTTCAAAAGTCAGTGGGCTAATTTGCCTCATCTTCGCGGGACTTTAGACCGCGGTGGAAACGCAGACAACAATGGGCTGAAGGAACCTTTCAGTTCCTTGAAAAGTAGTTCCTGGGACTAAAAGCTCCGGGTACTTTTGGTGGAAACGCGGCTATAGTCCCCATATGAAATAGAACGAAGATTACTCACATGGCCACGGTTCTATGAACTATGCTAGTCCAGCTGTTGATATCCTTATAACCTCAGAAAGTCTGGATGAAGTAATGTGGTGTGTTCTGATATTTATAAGAGTTGGAGAATGCACCACTCCTGTTGCACAAAGTACAAAGTAAATTTAATCTTGATTCATCCTGCCACCATCCCATTAGTATGTGATTAGCATAGTAAATCACCAGCAGCCAAATATCACCAGCAGCTATACCATCCTATACTTTGTTGCTTACAAATGGCTGAATTAATATGTGGGCTTAGTTAGCACTGACCCAAGACAACTAAGTTGGTGGGCCAGTTCGGGGTGGTCTTCCCTTTGAAACAATCACACCCCAACGCCCCAGTGCAATGACTGGTGCATTGGGCTGATGCTGTACAAGCTGCTTTGGAAATGCTTGTAGTTAATTTTCTGCTTTAGACCATGACACCTTTAAACCCTTGTTCCATTACATTCCATTACATTACAGGCATTTAGCAGACGCTCTTATCCAGAGCGACGTACAACAAGTGCAGCAGTTCAAAGTGCAGAGGTGCAGAAAAACACACTCGAGTGAAGTAAAGATCATAGTGCCAGAAGTGACCACATAGATCAGGACTCCAACCCTGTAGGGTAACCTGTTCAGCAAATAAACAAAACAATCCTGCCAAGTACAAAACTAGCAATGAAATCACATTTGCCTAATCAGAATCAAACAAAACAATCCTGCCAAATACAAAACTAACGAGATTGCATTAGCCTAACTAGGTACATTGAGCTAAACTAGAGGCTAGGGAGGGGTGGGGAGAGGTGCAGCCTGAAGAGATGAGTCTTTAGTCTGCGCTTGAAGGTAGTCAGATTCTCTGCTGTTCTGACTGCCACGGGAAGGTCATTCCACCAGCGAGGGGCCAGGACAGACAGCAGACGCGAACGGGAAGTACAGACACGAAGAGGGGGATGTGCCAAGCGTCCAGAGGTGGCAGAACGGAGAGGTCTGATGTGTAGGGTCTGATGATCCTCTGGATGTATCCTGGTGCTGACCCCTTAGCCGCATGGTATGCAAGCACCAAAGTCTTAAATTTGATGTGAGCCATAACAGGCAGCCAGTGGAGGTCAGTGAGCAGGGGGGTGACATGGGAATGTCTGGGGAGGTTGTAGACCAAACGAGCTGCAGCATTCTGGATGAGCTGCAGGGGTCTGATGGCGGACGCTGGGAGACCAGCCAGCAGTGAGTTGCAGTAGTCCAGGCGGGACAGGACCATCGCTTGAACCAGGAGCTGGGTTGCGTAGGTGGTGAGGAAGGGACGGATTCTCTGGATGTTGTACATTAAGAACCTGCACGTTCGACTCACCACCGCGATGTTCTGGGAGAAGGACAGTCTGTTGTCCATCACCACTCCAAGGTTTTTGGCAGTGGGTGATGATGACACCACGGTGTCCCCTAGGGAAATAGAAAAGTCAAGGAGGTTAGAGAATGGAGCAGGAATGAAGATCGTCTCTGTCTTACCTGGGTTCAGCTTAAGATGGTACCAGCCAATGTGAAGTCAGCTGGTCATCAAAAACATCTACAAGTATATCATCCATTGCTCATAAATACTGTGGCCCGTGGTTTTTAAGTCCTGGGGGACCCCTCTGAATGCTAGTTTTCATTCCAACCAGTGCTGGGTGGGGGGCAATCACTAAATACTGGTCAAAGTAGCAGATTGTGGCCGATCTCAAGAATGAGTCTGGGATAGGAAAATCAAGGCAAAAATTGGGTGTAGTGTGAATCCAGCATTTGCTTTTTGCTCATCAGAGAGTGTTTAAAGAGCTAGTTATGGCAGGTGGCCATCTTGCTAAAGTGGACTAGGCCTATTTATCTCCAATTTTAGCCAATTTTGGAAGTGGCAGTCCTTTGGACACTTGCAATGCGGCATTCTTGATGTCATACAATTGAAGCAGATCTTAGCTTTATCAAACACAGCAAGTTGAAGCCAAATTTGTGGTCGCACACCAGTTTCTTGTCATAATTTTAAATGGAAGTGTTTTTAATGGGCTCCATACCTACTGGACTCAAGTGCAACGCTTATTTTAGTTATTAATTTCACAACCGTCTGTACTAACGTTATACACTTGGCCTGTCATCTCATTAGCAAGGTAGGTAACCTGAGCACTTTCGACAACATTATTTTAATTCAGTTTCACTCCACCGACTGCAGAGCCAAGAAAATACACTTCTGATTGGTTCCTATAATTTGGAAATGTGATGCTGGTTTGTTCCATTTAATCGTTATTGTTATCCATAATTTCTAATTTTCCATTCGAGACGCACCTGCGATTTCATTTGGCGCAAATATCAGAAAACGTCTTTGTCCCCAAATCAGTTTTCACAGGGACATTGCGGATTGCTTCGTCAAAAATGATAATTTTGGTTCCATATGTCAA
>NC_057936.1:38146272-38213461 GCF_018555375.3 Anguilla rostrata
ATATTTCCCTATCAAACGTACCCCCTTTAGGCCATTTTGTCGCCATTCTTTTAGTTCTTTTTGTCCATTTTTCTGATATATTTTCTATCTCCTGTTTACATTTAGGATATTTTCCCGTGATTATTTCAACCGGCGTTTTCTCTCCTTTTTCCATTTTTTAAAAATGTTTATTTTAATACTTTTATTGTATTTATTATTTATATTTTATTATATACTTATATAACTTTTATTTTCATCCGAGGCTAATACTTTTATTTTATTAATTATTTATAGATATTATATATTTAACCTTTATTTTCAGCCAGGGCTAATACTTTTATTGTATTTTCCACCGTTTATACCTTCTACACACTTCACGTTTCTTTACTTATTTTAGTTTATCATTTAATTTTCACCCTTCTCCTTTATAGTTGTACATACACATAAATCACAATTTTTACCTCAGTTGCCTCAATACAACGTTATTTCCGCGCAAGCACAATCATCTAAGCATAAGCACAGCTTAACAGTATTTTACCTTACCAACAATTTTTTCTCTTACTTTACACCTCAGAGGACAGTGTTTTTCCCAAAAACGCTTTTACCAGAGCTCTTGCAGGTGGCACTTCTTGGGTTTCTCTCCTCCCAAGTCTCTGGCACCTCTTTTTAAAACAACAACAATATTTCCAATATTAATTCTGCTTCAATCACACTTTGCAACACAATTTATGACGTCCTTTCACTCATACCACACTCAATTCACTCACGGTTCGTTGCGTACGTTTCTGAAGAGCTCGCTGCTTCCCTCCCCTCAATTTTCGGTGTTAGTGTCCGGGTTAGTTTTACGAGAGGATTTCACTCCTGGCGTTCAGGGACAGGAGGTCAGAGGGGACAGTGCCCCAGTCCAAAACAAATAGTTAAATACTCTCACCTTTTGATAAGCTGGTCAGGGCTAGTACCCTCTGCCTCTGTCTCCAGGAGCCGGGAGCTTCAGCGATCCCTTTCTCGTATCCCGGACGAGTCCCCAAAATGTCGTGTCTAGGAACCGACAGAATTCAAAGTCCAGTCATTAATTTGTAGAAAACTACTTCACGAGGGGAAAGACACCACAGCAGCAAGCTCTTCAGGAAAGTTAGACTTTATTTGCACAGGTGCATAAAGCCGGATCAATTCCGCCGAATTGAACCTCGATTGTCAGTTTTACATTCATTTTATACACAAATGTACCCCACAACTCCCTTTAACACATTTCTTAAAATACCAGCCATCTGTCCTTCTTGGCACCAAAATGATTTTAATTTCCTGCTCTTGGGTCGGCCTGACCTTCTTGGCACCACAATGATTTTCTGTTCTTAGGTGATAACGTTATTGTGGAATGTTACCCCAACTTTCCCTTAAACAAATATTAGTCTTTATTCTGTAATTTTCCATTAAGCATAGCCTACAAGTTACAGAGTTATAGCCTCCTGTAATTTTCCATTTGTATTCAGTTTACATAAGGGTCACTGTAAAAATATTAGTCTTCTAGCACTTTTATTTGGCAATAGCGTTTTGTTAGTTTTGGATTATTGTTCTCTGCTGTAGTTTTGGCAGTAGTGTAGTTTTATCATGAAGCATCGAGAGTTTGGAGGAACCAGTTTGATCAACATTGATGGGAATTCCCTAACTTTAACATGTGACGCCATCACAATCATGGGGAGTCTCAAAATTTTCTTAAAAGGTCATTTCCACCACAGTTATTAGTCAGGAAAAAATACCTGTTTAACCCCTTAGCGCACATGCCAAATCTTTCCAATCCTTGCCCATTTAGGGGGTACCCTATTTAAAGCTTTATAACTCCAGATGTGAACATCACAGAGACTTGAAAAATGGCTTAACCCTCTGGGGTCTAAGGGTAAAATGAGGCACACTGGTGATTGTGCGATGCTCTGACATTTGTGTAAATTTCATAAACTTTATATACAGTGATTCCAAAGTGTTTCATATCTTTGTTTTCAGCACAGACTCAGCTACAATAATATGGCAGCAGTAAGTAGGTCATAATCATGTGTGGATTGTAAACTGCTCTAAAAACACACAAACTGTAAACAGTAGTTTTGAACATGCACAGGAATGTTGTAATAAAGCACATTGAACAATTATGAATAAGACTTTTGGTCACTGAAATGTGTTCATCAAGGTCTTGGGTATCAAAAGATGACCAAATATTTTAGCAAATCCAATGAGAAATATAAAATACATTGCTAAAAGTTAGCGTTGTGACTACTATTTTTCAACATCAGGTGAGAATGGGAGGGCAAATGGCCTTTCTGTAATGAATATGCATTGGGTAGGACGACCTGCCAGCTAAGTAGGCTATTCACACCTGGCCGCATGCCTCCCCACCACTAAAGCCGCGTTTCCACCGCAGGAACTTTACCCCGGAACTAGGAACCTTTTGAGGAACTCAGTGCGTTTCCACCGCAGGAACTAGGGTCTAAATTTAGTTCCGGGGGCTTTATTTTACCCCCCAAAAAGTTCCTGCTCGGGGGGTAGTACTTTCCGAAAGTACAGGAACCTTTTGGGTGGAGCTTGCATCGCTGAACATTTCTGATTGGTCGAGTACTCGCAGCATTTTTTTGTGTCTATTTTCAGGTGCCATGTTTAAAAATATGCAGGCGCAAACCGATTTGTTTTCATAATAACTTCAAATCAAACTTGTATGTTATGCGGCGCAGTAGCCTACTTTTGGTTATAGCCTGCCAACGTCTTGGAATTATAACGTGTGCTCTTCTGTTCTTTTCTTGCTTTAGTATTCGTTTTATAAAATGCTAAGCATTCGTGCTGGGACAGCATATTGCATACCAAAACATTCAAACGGATTAATTTGGTTGCTGAATATTTTCTTCCGAATTTTCTTTGTTAGCCCGTTGTAACTGACTCAAAACGTTTGATACAGTTAAGTGAGGTATGCGGTAGTTCTGCGTAATTCACATTGGTGATACAGTAAAAGCAAACTGGAAATCACCTTCCGCACTTTTTGTCAGGGTAAAATAACAGGTTAATTCTAGTAATCGTACCTTTAGCTTTTTCAGACTGCCGTAATTTTACTCTGCCATTCTTCAATTCCACAAAAAGACCAGGAAGACTATGGACTAATTTATGGTGCATGGTTCGCATCTGGAGGGCACACTTCGCTGCTCGGCTAGCAGTAACTTCGAAGGAAAGCAAACGGTGGCTGTACCACTACTAATTTAAATTTTCACGCAAGTCTGAGTTTTCGTTCTATTCTTGTCATTTTGCGATTAGGCTATATAGAATTGACGATGAGAAAGTAATCAAACAGCAAATTGTTTACAACGTGTGCATGTTTTCTGCTGTTGTTGCCAGTTATATTGGAACTGTGAATGCATTCTGTCGCTTCGGATATCAAGACATGAAAGCGAATGTTCGCATAAAAACATAATGAATGTGTTTGAGAGGATATATACAGTCTGACTATTGGCCTGTTATATCCTATTTGTTGCATAACAACGGTCCAAGTTCAACTACCAACAACAGTTTTGCTTGACAACAGTAAAATATGCCCAAACGGCTGCAGAAAAATATTTCAATTCCAGGTGATTAAATCGATAAAAATAAATAAATACAAAAGTAACCATATATAGTCATTGTTGGTAACCCGTTGTATATAAGTGGAATAAACCCCTCCGGGTTGTCCCGGTTATTAGAAAATAATGTAGGCTACTTCGGTGGTAGTATGGGGTTACAGAAGAAATCATATGACAGATGGACCGATGACAACGCCGCTTTTTCATAAGTCAGTGGGCTAATTTGCCTAATCTTTGTGGGACTTTAGACCGCGGTGGAAACGCAGACAACCATGAAGGAACCTTTTAGTTCCTGGTAAAGTAGTTCCTCAGACTCAGTGAGCCATTTAGAAGACAGAAACAAAGACATCTTTTGATTTTCAGAACCTTTATTGAAGCAAACTATACGCATGGAAGATGAGATGAGACTGGTGTACTCTTGCAACGCTTGCGTGGCCTCTTAGCTAGTGGTGAACTAGGCCGTGTTTCCTGATCAGCATCTCTGTAAATATGATAAAAACAAAATTGTTGGGAAATGTGACATCAAATCAAACTTTATTTATATAGCACATTTCCTTCAACAGGTGAAAATTAAATGTGCTTTACAAAAAAGGGGCAAACCACTAACTAATGAAAACAAAACTTAGGAAATGTGACATGGTTACATCATATACAAACAAAGAACCAAACAAACACAACCAGACACAGAGAGGTAGCCTATAATTTTGAGAAGCAATGGTTCGAATCGTTCGTAGTGTGGGAATTTACAAGCGCGCATATTAGTGAATATTCCTACAAACACACAGAGAATGTAATACAGCACACATTTACAAATAATGCAAGCTATCAACAAAACAACATTAGCTAAACTAAATAAACATTGATATTCCAGCTCAACTACACGCAACTCATCAATAACAATGCCTCAATCTGAAGTAGGCTAGGTCTGTTTAGCTAAGTGGTTATTATATTGCTATTTCCCGAATTTACTTACAGTATGCCTATATCGATTGTGCGAGGACATCAGTTTTAGAATCTTAGCCACGCCACGGGCTATTTATTACCAATATGATCGAAAAACATACAGTCTACCTGATACTTCTAACACAACCAGACACAGAGAGCCTAGCCTATAATTTTGAGATGCAATAGTTCAAATCGTTCGTAGTGTGGGAATTTACAAACGCGCATATTGCTGGATATTCCGACAAACACACAGATACGTTGCTATACAGTACACATATTTACCAATATGATCATAAGAAATATACTTAGGCATGAAGTTGATCCTCAGCTGGATCAGTTCGCTGTTCGAAATGACACCGCTCTTCATCAGTGTCGGCTTCCGGACGGACCATTTTCCAAAATTAAACGAAATGTTCACCTCAAAAGAAGTGAATTAGGTGACACTTTGACATTCTATCCCGCTTTCGCAGACTTGGCATTTCTCACATGGATCTCGCATCGCCCCTCCTTTAGTCTCCTTCTATGGAGAGTAATTATAATGTTATTAACATGTGAATGCGATTTGGGCGGACTTCCTGCTGAGCGAAATTCACCTAGTAATGAGTAAAGTTTAACGAAGCATACATGATCTAATTAATCAAACTTAGAACATTTGAAACAATTCATATTATTTGCCAATGGGCGCATTGGAAAGTCGCGATTCTAAGGTTTCTGTCAATGTTGTTGTTGTGTCTGTATGATAACAGCACGTGAAGTTAATCATCCAAATAGAAACGAAAGTAAATTTCATCTTGTCGAGCTCTTGTCGAGCTCCGCCGGCGGAGCTCTCGACCCCAGAGGGTTAAATGAAGCAAGACATTTGTACAATTTACAATACTAACGCAGATTACTTTAGTTTAATTTTGGAAGAAATAAAGTGCCACAAATGCAATTGTCTAGACAAAAAATCTAAAATTAATTTGTACTTTTTTAGTAAATACTGAGAGATTGCATATATACAGCAGGTTAAACTATGACATGTACATGTGCTGGATCAAGAACTTCTTGACCACAAGTTCATAAAATCTAAGGGTGGATATGTAGAACTACTATAGATGTATGAAGCAAAAACTAAGCAGTGTACCCAGCATCTCCAAATCTATCCAAAATGTATAAATTATGCATTGCTGTGAATCACAACATATTCACGTATTTCACGTTGTTCTGGCCCTAACTTCACTTCCGGCAGACTTCCACAGACAATCAATAACAACAGAGTCCCTCTAGACTATGTTTGGTAACAAGCAAAATAAATAACAAGTACATTATGTTAGCTAGCTAGTTAAAACTATGTCTAGCCAGTAGTATTTGGGGTTACCAGTCGAAGAGAAGAACCGTTACTTGGCCAAATTCAAATGTGATAACGTTACACTACCAGAAAAATGTGACAGAAACAGATAGTGTTGACAGTATTGCACCTTGCTGAGCATCATACATTCCTTGCATAATCCATAACTATTCTGGTTACATCCACATTCCTAGTAAAAAATGCACTCTTTCTATGACATTGCTTAAAAACGATGATTACGTGAGACTCAAACTGGGGCTAGTGCTGGGCAGCATGTGTAGCCAATGCAATTACTGTAGGTATTTATTTGTATAGCATGCATTGATGGAAAAACATAGTAGCTCTTAATAGTTTGGGTCATCTTGCTAGGTTACCAAAAAAAAAAATATTCAGGCAATGTAACGTTGTCAAGTCATTGGAAACACGTATCCTAACGTAAGTTCAAAACGTAGCTATAGCGTATCAACTACTAGCATTGATCTAACGTTACTGTCTATAATTTATACAATGTTAGCTACGTTTAGCTAGCTAGCTACAATCAATTTAGTTAGCTAATTGTTCATAACTATTGAAGGCTTGTTACTGGTCAGCTAGCTATTAGCTATTGCTTATCATAAGTTTGTTACCTGAAAAAAGTCAATGCTAGAGTGAGAGCACCTATTGGACCACCTTTGTTTGACAGACAGGAAAACGTAAACTTATTTGCAACTATATATGAAATAGGCGAAATATGGGTAACAACCTGTACCTAGTTATGTAGGAAAAAATGTCCTTGTTATCCTCCCGTGGTTATTTTTTCAACACTTTCATGATTTTTTTCTGTGCCTGCAAATAAGTCAGAGGTGGTCCAGCGCTAGCTTTTGGTTGCTAAGGGGACGTGTATTGACCACCCTATATAAATGAATGGAACTTGACATAAAGTTGTTAGCATACTGTATAAGTGTCCTTAATGTCTTGCGTATTTGAGGTTAATGGGGTGGTCGTTATCAGCACGTCTAGGAATCCGTACATATTCACAGTTGTAACCCAAGTCGCAGGATGCAAAATAGCCGTTAAGAAAGCAGTTTGAAATTATGAAGCAACCTCTGCGCCATTAGCTTTAATGGGTCGCGATGAGATAATTACGAGCATGTTGCTTGTCTTAAATTTGATACAGTAAATAAGGCTGTATTAGTATTACTAAATGTGTATGTATGAAGTTGAGTTTTTATTTATTTATACAGTTTATTATGCATATTTTTACAGGACTTACATTTTAATAGGTAACGATGTCCAGTTATTTCTCAAAAATATGAAGTAACAACGGGCAATCACCAGCTATAATAATCGCAGGGATTCAAACAATTCGTTTCACAATTCCCTAGTGGGGTTACAAAGTTAAATTATATATTTTTACAAATTTTCGAAATGGCATTTGTTCCACGTTGCACCCCACAGCACAACAACCTGAGCCCAACATCAGTCTGCTCATCAGTTTAACTTTCACTCCATTTGAAATCAGTGCCATATTAGCCAGTAAAGACAAACCCAAATAATAAACAAACACAGAGCGGAAGTTAACTTTGGGCCAAGCGCATAACCTTTACAGTGTGTAATGTAGGCTAATGCTTTGGCCTTCTTAAATCATAAAGTGAAAACATCATATGGATATTGGTATATTAACCGCGCTATTGCAGCTCGGTTAAAAACATCAGATTTCTAGGAAACTGACTTATTTACCCAAAACGCTGAATTTACTTCCTTGAGGCTATACATGTCACAGTGACTTACGTATAACAATGGAGAAGTGCAGAGACAGTCCTTCTAAATGAAAAAGTCATTACATTATGAAAAGTTATTACATTATCCGGTATCGTTTCATTATCCGGTGTTACAGAGCGCATAGCCCCTCCCGCGCGTGTTCCTGTTCTTCACAGAAACTGTCTCTGCACTTCTCCATTGTTATACCGTGGGCTCCAGAATTATTGGCACCCTTGATAAATATGCACAAAAAATGCTAAAAACAATTGATAAACTAAAAAATAAAACAGTTATTGACATAAGCTTTATTTTCCAACATGTGTAAACTAGTGTGCTTGATTAATGATTCATTGGAATCCACAAAGTCTTAAATTTTTTAAATATAAAAATATTTCCCTAAAAAACAGGTTCCACATTTATTGGCACCCCTGGTTTAATATTTTGTGAGAACACCCCTGGCAAAGATGACAGCCATGCATCTTTTCCTCTAATTTGTGATATGGTTAGAGAGCACATTTGGAGGGATTTTTGACTATTGCTCCATGTAGAACTTTCAGAATCATTGATATCTTTGGGTTTGTGCTTATGGATTATGTATTTCCTGGTACTTAGTTGAATTAATTGTCCCGTTGATCTAAAATAGTGCCCCGGGACCACTGCCAGCAAAACATCTGCAAAATATCAATGACCCACCTCCATATTTGACAGTAGGTATGAGGTGCTTCTCCTGTATGCATTCCTCTTTTGCCACCAAGCATGTACATAGTGTGTATGGCCAAAATGTTCAATTTTGTTTGGCAAAATGTTTGGCAAGCTCCAGATTCTTGGTTTTGTTTATTGTGCGCAGCATGAGAGTAAATGTACTGAAATAAAATTATATAGTTTTCTCATATGTTTGAACATAACATATAGATTATTATCTGTGTAATTTATAATATGCAGCTTTTTTTCTACATTTTTATTAAGGGTGCTAATAATTCTGGAGCCCACTGTAAGTCACTGTGACATATATAGCCTTGAGGAAGTGAGAATTCAGCGTTTCCTAGGAATCCAATGTTTTTAACTGAACTGCAAAAGCACTGGGGAAATTCCAGAACAGGCAATTTCACCTACTTTGAAGTGTAGCCTATAAAATGCTCTAACTGTTTCGAGAACATTCATTCAGAGATGTTGTTGCTCTGTGAATTCTCCTGTTCGGCCAAATAAAGGTATCTGAAACTGAATATTTTGGGTAAGTCTGTTAGACTCTTCTCACCGACCGGGGGAAATTAGGTAATTTCCACCACAGTTGTTAGTCAGGAAAGAAATACCTGTTTAAGAAAGAACTGCTGGTACCTATCAAAAGAGAAAGGCACTTTCCTGTTGTTGCACAAGGTCATGGGTGCTTGATAACAAGAAATTGAATGTTAACCAGCAATCTTGCAAGGCTTCACAATGTCCTCTCGACTCTGTAACATTTGGCTCCTCAAATCTGGACAGTAATTACTGCTAGTCATTATATCAATGGAATCCATCAGTTTTATTTCTATATTGGCATGCATCATAAGGGAGGGTAAACAGCACCCAAGGAATTTTATTGTTTTTATGGTTTTATCAGATGTAATCATAAAAACAAAATTGATACAATATATTTTAGCAAAATGTGATGTGGCTTGTTTAGTTCCTATAAAAAAGCAGGAGTTCACAGGCAGTAGTGGGGGTGTGTTTGCGGCCTGACAGTCAATCTTGATCTTTTTATTTATCTCTTATCATCTCCTGAACTTTTTCTTAAAGAGTTTGGACAATATTGTGATTGGCATATTGATTTGGTAAAATCTTCCCTTAGTTGGTATAGAGTTCTTTACAAGTTATCCTTACACTCATGCTAAACTTGATTTTCAGACACATGTATTATTTAAGGTGTGTTCTAGTGCAGTTTTTGACAAATGATTATTTTAGTTTTATAAAGTTTAGTGCCAGGTCATTCAGTGCTCTCATAACAAAGCAAGGTTTTACTGTTGACCTTGTTCTGTGTGAGACAGCAGACACAGGTGATCTACACAGAGATTACATTTGACTTCTGTGCTATGGGGTCAGAAACTGCAGACTTACATTTCCATTGGTTGAAATTTATGTTATGTTGTGGGATTACTTTGTATTTTCTAAATAATTTATCCAGGTTTATATTCTTTTATTTCCCTTCCTTATGTCTAGCACTTCCTTTTTTGTTCTTCTTACTGGCTAGTGTTAACTGATTTCTTGTTTTATATTAGTTTTACCTATTGTTAAATATCCAGTTTGTTCTCCTCTGCATTCAAACCAGTGTTTCAGCCTATTCTGTATCTTGTTCAATCTGCACAGGTGACTTTCTGTCTCTGTTGGTCTTTAAGTCTTTTTTGGTATCCTGTCCTGGTTTGTCTGTTTTTGAGTCGGATCTTTGGTTCAAAAATTAATAGTAATGCTTCCCGACTTATCTCGCTTGCAGACTTCAAAACTACACAGAAATAGATAGAGAAAAATGATGCCGAATTTCCCCTAATAAACACAACACCCTAACAACAATTAAGATTGAACAGGTGACTTCGTAGCTCACTGACCCTGAAATGGTAAGAGGAATCTGATGCAATAACCAAATGTGACTAGCTTTCTAAATGTAAATACTGACCTAATCTTTGAATAATAATACAGGTTTTGCAACCTTTCTTAATCCTCCAGATGATCATGTTCCTGTGTTCCTGAATTATTTTTAAACACTGAAAGATTATATTCAAAGTATGACTTATAAAAACTTTGAGAAGCACCTTAAAATGAAAGGGGACCAGATGGATATGAATTAGGGTTTCATCCAAAGCCGAATACCCTATTTGGAAATGCACAGGTAATTTCTTGGATAATAATAATAATAATAATAATAATAATAATAATAATAATTATGATTATTGTTATTATAACTAAATATATGGAATCTGTTTGGATTGGGTATTGCAAAAATAAGGCCTTGTGTCATAGATGCACAGCAGCATTGATTTTGGGTTAATTTGACCTTGTTTGGAGCTAAACATAATTGAGGCTACAAATACGAAGCTGCAACAGTCATTTACAGTAAAGTGAAAAGAAAGTACACCCTCTTTCATTTTTTTGACTTCACATATTAGGACATAGAGCATTCTCATTTAGTTCTCACCAAGTCCTAATAGTAGATAAATCTAATCTCATTTAGCATTTAATTTAAAAATTAAAATGAAAATTAAAACATTTAAATCTAATCTCAAGTGTCCATCCCCTACAGAAAGTGGAAAGAGATGTTTTCTACAGTATTGGATACTGTACATTTTGGTTGTGTTAAAGATATATCCAGTCAGGTCGATGTTTAGAACCCGTCTTTAATGCATGCTAATAAAACAATGCTGCAGTGCATAACCGAACGTCTGTATTCCCGTGCCTCTTCATCGGTCACTTCCTGTTTTACTGCCGCTACTTCTTCATGTTTGGAACCTGAGTGCCACCTAGTGGCTAACGCTCATAACAGGTTGTAATCCCACAGTTTCAGATTATAGCAGCTGCCTGAAAAGTATATTAAGATTTTGCCATTGGGCAAACAATTAACTCGTGTAATGTGTAAATGGACTGCATTTATATAGCGCTTTTATCCAAAGCGCTTTACAATTGATGCCTCTCATTCGCCAGAGCAGTTAGGGGTTAGGTGTCTTGCTCAAGGACACTTCGACATGCCCAGGGCGGGGTTTGAACCAGCAACCCTCCGACTGCCAGACAATCGGTCTTACCTCTTGAGCTATGTCACCCCAATGTGTCAGTTCACATGTGTATTGGAGCTTGGTATTTGTTTGGAAAAATAAACAAGTATTTTCAAAGCAAAGTCAACCTTTGTTAGTCATAAAATGCAGGTGTATACATGCTTCCAAAGAACAATATCTTCTGCAATCTTATCTACCAAAGGGCCATCAGTAGACGGCTGAAAGCCAAATCTCAATGTCAGTGTTCAGTCACTCAACGGCAATAGCTGCATGTTTCTACAGCTCTACTCCGTAAGTTTCGTGCTAACATTCTGTTTTTTCAGGGCCGTCTGGGTAGTGTAGAGGTATAAGCACTCACCTACCACTACAGAGACCCGGGTTCACAATTGGCAGTGATCGCGGGTGGGAAGCCGGTGAGGGTATGAGTCCTGATCGTTGCATTAGCGAATCCTACTGGTTGGTCGGGGTGCCTGTTCAGCAGGGAGGGGATCTGGGGGAGATAGCGTGAACCTCCGTGCACGTTACACTCTCCCAGTGAAACTGCTCGCTGTCAGGTGAAAAGAAGCGGCTGGCGACTCCACATGTATCGGAGGAGGCATGCGGTAGTCTACACCCTCCCCAGACCGACAGAGGATAGCGCATCGAACAGGAATGTGATACACACAGAGAATTGGTAAAATTGAAAAATTAAAAAAAAAAACATTGTTTTTTCTCCATTTTCACATTTCTCAATTTCAGGCTGCAAAAAATATCCCAAGTAAAAATACATTAACCAACAGCGCTAAAAACAGAGGAAATTGTGGAAATGGAAAAACATGGGGAATGTCATTGAATCTGTGGCACCTGCGACTTCTGTGACAAACACCCAGCTTTACCAATATATCCTAGTCACATCATGAAATCCCCATCTCTATTATTTGAAATGATTTTTCTCATCATATTACTACATATTATTGTGGGGTTATTTTGCCTGTTTTGTAATATTGGGGGTTGTAACCCCCTTTCACCCTGTATATTAAGCCCTGGGGTTGCAGTGTTTTTTACTGTAAAGCTGGTGCAAACAGATGGTTGTTCTGGCTAAGAGCACCTGTTAAAATGCTGAAACTTAATGTACAGTTATACAGTTATCAATAGAGGGCTATATGTGTTCCCTGTGATTTTCACAGCAGACTACTGTAGTTTAATGCTCAGATTTTGTCATGGCAAAATGTGACAAAGTATTGAATAATCCACATAGATTATGTCCTGTTCGCATGTCCAGGAATCTGCACCTTCCATACACCTTCCATAGAGAGGTCAGCAGGAGTGTGGGCTAGCTTACTAGGAGCATTTCAAAGTTGTGAAATAATGTGAGGTGGGAATAATATCTAAGAATTTTAAAGACAACAATGGGCAGGGTCCTCAAATTTGCATCTATAATCCTCAGATTTTCAGTTACATTTCATATATTTAACGTTAAAGGTACAATGTTCAAAACCGTGATAATTTTAATATAGGCCTATGCTAAGGAATAGGCCTACCTGATGATTACACAGCTTGTCAATTATTGACATATACTCAAGACATTCCTGGCTTGCCATCAAGCATGTCTATCTTTCCCGCTAGCTTTCAATATAAGATTCCTGTCCAGGTACTGAAGGAGTCGGAAGATGAACACACACGATTTCTTTCGATGCTTCTTGGTCCCCCGAATAAACACAATGTGCTCTATCGACCTCGATAACTTTCACCGTCGAAAACAGCTTACGTATTGTTTGTGTCTGGGTAGAAAAGTCAGCTTTGAGTCATTGAGTGCCTATTTTTAACAAGGGTCGGACGTCAGTCCTTGTCTGGAGTTTTAACGCAGGCTTCCTTTTCTTTGCTTGTAATAATCCAGCTCCCCTTAAAGTTGCTCTGGCCCTTTATTTTAGTTTTTCTCCAGTTACAGCAAAATCTCAATGGAAATTAATTATAAGATAGCTAACAGACTCTGTATGCACTAGTAGCTATCCTTCTTCTCAAAGGGTAATGCACACATGAAAGGATGTTGGCTATAGAACTGCAGTGCTATAGTCTACCTGATAGCCCATCCCAGTTATGGGCGGAATTGGGGGGGGGGGGGGTCTGACCCCCCTAATTAAGACTTGGACCCCCCCCCAAAAGAGGTAAAAACAACAGGTCAGTGGCGTCACTAGGGTTGGTGTCTAATGACGCCTCTGATGGGAAATATATATTGCAATATTTACGATTACAGGTAAGAAGGATATATGAATGTTTCAACCCCCCAACCTGTTGTTTTTACCTCTTTTGGGGGGGTCCAAGTCTTAATTAGGGGGGTCAGAGTCAGACCCCCCCAATTCCCCCCGTAATTCGAACACTGTATTTTTGTTTCACCTTGCTGCTAATTTAAATAAAGCTGAACCAGTCATTGGCATGATCCTAGCAGTAATAGCGTCCTGTTATGGTTTTCAGATTTTCTTTCATAGTATACCAATTACTTGGAGTCAAAAGTATTACCTTTACATCAATACTTGGGCATATTTATATATGTATGTATGGACAAACAAAGGTCTTATCTTATATTTTGTTTTTCAATCTGGCTAATTCAAAACTAGCCAGTGACAGATTGAGTCAGTTAACCACAAAAACACGAACTGGAGTTTTGTATGATTGTCATGAGAAATACACAAGATTAATTGAAAATTCCCTCGAAGTGATTATAAATAACAACATTTCTAAAAATGTTGTCTCGTCCCCATGCAACAATATATAGTAAACAATTGAAATGTTTGTTTCATCTATGTTGCTTTTTGTTGTAAGATTATGTACTGATTATTATTATTGGTTGTGACCCTGATTACTTATCAGCACTGTTTGTTGCTTATAAGTAGGCTACATATTAATGTTAGATGGTATGGCTAAGAGTGTCCTATAAATGCTTAAGCAGAGACATGGTGAAAATCTGGCCAGTTTGTTTGCTTTTATTTGATTATTGTTTATATTTTATTATACTTTTATTATACTTCATGTTTTGTGTCAAAGGTTGGGACACAATTCTCTGATAACTTTATCTGATAAAAGTAGTTAATTTATAATTGTAAATGCCCATACTTTAGAAATGTACATTTATTGTATTTAAATACATAAAGTTGATGTTCAAAAGCTTGAAGCATGAAACTCCAATAGTTTGGTAATGGAATTATGTTAATCTTTGTTGCGATTCGGTGAGTTAAGATATAAAATATCGATAGCCTAATGTGAAACATCTAATGGGTTTTTTCCACAGGCACGCAGAGGCTTCATTGTGTAGCAACAGGTGCAGATTGCTCATGTGTGTTCAGATTCAGGTTTAAATTAAGGTCATAATACTCTTTTTGGGGTTAATCCTGTTGGAGTGAACGAGTTCTACACATCCTTCGTTAATTATATTTCACTCTTAAACCACAGGAAGCATGGAATCCAAACATTAAACAGTCTGCCTACCATATCACCATGAATCTGTCTCTTAATTTTATGAATTACTCTTATATGTATTTTCTTCATATTTTCGCTTCATATTTTTTAATGCACAATTTGTATTTTCTTATTTATTTTTGCCATTTCTGTTGATATTGAATGCTACAGCCATGAATAAATTAGTTTTTAAATATGTTCCATCCTGTGAGTTGTGTAAGATATAATTTTCACACTTTAATTTTGTGAAGGAGTGAAAGCTGAAAATGGCGGACTCAGATGAAGAGGTTGCTGTTGTGGGCGTTGGTTGCAATTTCCCTGGAGGTGAGGTATCTGCCTTTCAGAATGTTGTCAATATAGGCTGCATTTTTTGGGGAAAGAAATCGCAATGACTTATTTCACTGTATGCTGGCAACATATTGTACAGTTAGTTAATATCCTTCAGGCAACTGAAACTTACGTCAAAAAGGGGGAAATGAAAAAGTCAGGTTTTAAAGATATTTTAAATTCTTAAAACAAATGATAGCACAGTCACCAAGTTCAGCTATTGATTTGATTTCTCTGTGCTTTTTCATATTGTATTAATTGTGCAGAAAAGAAATGTTTGTGTGTAGTCATCCCAGCCAGTGTACCAATGTAGGCTACTTTGCCTGTTTACAAGAAGATTTAGGCATAGCTTTACTCATCTGTGTAGTCCATCTAACTAAAGGCAAGGTGGGCAAGGTGCCATTTTTGCAACTTTTCAGTCTTGCAGTAAGGTTGTGGTGATTAAAAACTGTGTAGCACGTTTTTCTAGACTACAACCCAACCTTTATTATTATTTTTATTGTTGTTATTTACCTCCCCAGCATTTAATGGCATAGTAAATTACAAATGCAATGCCCTTATGTAGCTTTTACAATTAACCTTGAGTTAATGTGAAAATTAAACTGATGTATTATGTTGAGGATTATGAAAATTAATTTTTAAAAATAAAAAGTAATTTGATTTCTTAAAACAGAGTATGATGCAAATCAAGTGCAACATTCTATGGTAGCCTTGTCACAATTATTTAGGCAACATAAAATGTTGGATCATTTTCAAAATTATAACAGTGATTGGCATATTTTGAATAACATTGAATATCAATATTGCCATTTTCTCAATATTTTTGATGATCAGGATAAATGTAAGCGCTATTATCTGGCAGCATAACTTCAGGGCTACACAGTAAAATGATAGAGATAATGATGATGATAATGATAAATTGTTCCAATCTCCAGTCTTAACTTACAGCTCAGATCCAACATCTGTCCAGCCAGCAAAAAAAATAGGCATTCAAAAAATGATTATACTCAACTCAGTTATGGAGTATGCACAGTAGATGTTCAGTTCATTGATCTGTAGAGTCCCAATAGCCATAGACCTAATTTATCCACAGCTTGTTTAGAAAGTACTCAGTTAAAATAAATGAAAACATTAAAGCAGTTATTTTTAAGCACTTTTAAAAATTAATGTTCTGCATTTATGTAATGCATCCATACCACCATTTTAGAGCTATATAGTGACATAATCTATAAAAGTTTGTTTTTCTTGTTTTTTTTTAGCACTGATTTGAGTAAATTCAAGCAGACAGACAGCATTAGGTGAATACTTTTACAGCAAGCCTTTTATTTTTGTTCCTGCATTTCAAGAATATTTTAATGTGTACATTTCTATAAATGAGGGGGGACCAGATTGTAAATAGAGACTGTAATCACTTATGAATGTTATGAATATAGGAAGTGTCCCAGCCTACCATAAGCAGAACTGTGCATGTGTTCCATGGCAGAATCAAGCTTATTATGTCTCTTTGTACAGAACTCCTAGATTTTAAATCAAATTCCACATGTCTTTCAACATTAACATAATCTTTACAAAGATGCCATAAAATAAAGGCGTAATTCTCTAAATATATGCACTTTTTAATTGCCTAGAGAACTAATGGATGGTTATCTAATAGTGACAGTAAATATACTCCTGCATCTGCCAGGTGAAGGACTTAGCAATTTCTGGAAGATTCTGCTGGAAGGAAAGAACTGCACAGTGCAAATTCCAGATTACCGATTTGACCCAGCATTCTGGTATGATTCTGATGACAGCAAAGCTGGGAAAACGCGAACTGCCAAAGCAGCCCTGATTGATGGGTAAGCTACAAGTTCCCTACAGTTACCTTTATATTTTGAACTGCATATTTATGAAATGCATGCAGCTGAGAGTTATTCCTTATAATAACCAAAAATAGAATTTTACATTAGTGTCATATCCAATATATTTAAATTGTTCATGCAATGTGCTCTTAGAGATTTTCTGATAGAAATAATTGTTTCATTTTTCTTTGTAAATCAACTGTTAGTTTTATTTTCTTGAAATTGAACATAGTGAGTTGAGCAGCAAGTCAACACAAATCTCAATGTATCTCAAAGAAACTCAATGTAGTAGTGAAATAAAAGTGCTGAACAATTTAATACCCAGGTTAAATGAGTTTGACCACAAGTTCTTTGGAATCACTGAGACGGAGGCAGACCTCATGGATCCCCAGCAGAAGCTCTTGCTGGAGTGCACCTACAGGGCACTGGAGACTGCTGGGATACCCATGGAGAAGGCCAGTGGAACCAGAACTGGTGTTTTCATTGGTACAAACTATTCATTTTTAGTGAGATAAAATATGTTTTCTTTCAGGGGCATTCATTGGTGAGGGGACATGATTTTGCCTATCATTGTCTCAATGTGAATGCCAGCTCTATGGCCAGCTTTTAAATACATTTAGTGTTTTTCGTGGCTCAGTGCATCTAAATATTCAGCTTCACAAAGGTTCAAGTTATAATCTGAGCTTTGCAGGAGTCTCTAAAATAACTAATACTAGGTATAGTATGGCAAGGACCCATGATGAAATCTGACATGTAAAGTAGTTCAAACTCAATCAAGCATTATTGAGGAACATTCAATACAGAAACCAGACATTTGCTCAGTTTGATTCACAATAGCGAATAGGGGAGAAGCCCTCCTCCCAACCTATTCCTGTATCAACCCACACTCTCAGACTATATACAACATTACAATATAATGACAAAATGTTCAACATTACAACATAATGACAAAAATATCCAACATGACAACATAATGACAAAAATGTCGCTATGAAGTCATCCCAAATCCAACTGCAGCCTGCAAGGTTGGTGCACATTCTTGTCCTGGAAACATGCGTCTGAATGGAGACACGCAGAGAGAGATAGCCCCCAGAGGGTAGACGGGGATTATTGTGCCCCATGTTGGGTCTCACCCTTGTATTTTCTTAACTATTTAATGCGGAACCACACCGGAGTTCCAGTCACTGGAAGCAGCTGATGGAATCGTGAGCATGTGTGGTCCAGACCAAATTTGGATAAAATGTCTTCCAATTATGTTTTTCACCATGACCTTGTATCCAGGTTGAACCAGGCATGTTTCTTTGTCCTCAGCCGGGTCAGGTCCAGTTCTGTGATCCAGTGAAACACACTTAGGACAAAAGCCTGCAATATCTACCTATACAGTCACCCATTACATGCAATTTCCCACCAATACACTAACCACCAGGAGTCCTCATGGGTCAACCTGTTAGAATTTCAAAGGGTGAAAGCAAATTAATTGTTAATAAATATAAAGCCGTGTTTCCACCGCAGGAACTTTACCCCGGAACTAGGAACCTTTTGAGGAACTCAGTGCGTTTCCACCGCAGGAACTAGGGTCTAAATTTAGTTCCGGAGGCTTTATTTTACCCCCCAAAAAGTTCCTGCTCGGGGGGTAGTACTTTCCGAAAGTACAGGAACCTTTTGGGTGGAGCTTGCAGCGCTGAACATTTCTGATTGGTCGAGTACTCGCAGCATTTTTTTGTGTTTATTTTCAGCCGCCATGTTTAAAAATATGCAGCCACAAACCAATTTATTTTCATAATAACTTCAAATCAAACTTGTATGTTATGCGGCGCAGTTTTGGTTATAGCCTGCCAACATCTTGGAATTATAACGTGTGCTCTTCTGTTCTTTTCTTGCTTTAGTATTCGTTTTATAATTTTTTTTTATAAAAAGCATTTGTGGTGGGACAGCATATTACGTACCAAAACATTCAAACGGATTAATTTGGTTGCTGAATATTTTCTTCCGGATTTTCTTTGTTAGCCCGTTGTAATTGACTCAAAACGTTTGATACAGTTATGTGAGGTATGCAGTAGTTCTGCGTAATTCACATTGGTGATACAGTAAAAGCAAACTGGAAATCACCTTCCGCACTTTTTGTCAGGGTAAAATAACAGGTTAATTCTAGTTACCGTCCCTTTAGCTTTTTCAGACTGTTGTACTTTTACTCTACCATTCTTCAATTCCACAAAAAGACCAGGAAGACTATGGACTAATTTATGGTGCATGGTTCGCATCTGGAGGGCACACTTCGCTGCTCGGCTAGCAGTAACTTCGAAGGAAAGCAAACGGTGGCTGTACCACTACTAATTTAAATTTTCACACAAGTCCGAGTTTTCGTTCTATTCTTGTCATTTTGCGATTAACCTATATGGAATTGACGATGAGAAAGTAATCAAACAGCAAATTGTTTACAACGTGTGCATGTTTTCTGCTGTTGTTGCCAGTTATATTGGAAATGTGAATGCATTCTGTCGCCTCGGATGTCAAGACATGAAAGTGAATGTTCGCATAAAAACATAATGAATGTGTTTGAGAGGATATATAAAACAGTTACAATCTGACTATTGGCCTGTTATATCCTATTTGTTGCATAACAACGGTCCAAGTTCAACTACCAACAACAGTTTTGCTTGACAACAGTAAAATATGCCCAAACGGCTGCAGAAAAATATTTCAATTCCAGGTGATTAAATCGATAAAAATCAATAAATACAAAAGTAACCATATATAGTCATTGTTGGTAACCCGTTGTATATAAGTGGAATAAACTCCTCCGGGCTGTCCCGGTTATTAGAAAATAATGTAGGCTACTTCGGTGGTAGTATGGGGTTACAGAAGAAATCATAGCACAGATGGACCGACGACAACGTCGCTTTTTCATACGTCAGTGGGCTAATTTGCCTAATCTTCACGGGACTTTAGACCGCGGTGGAAACGCAGACAACCATGGGCTGAAGGAACCTTTTAGTTCCTTGAAAATTAGTTCCTGGGACTAAAAGTTCCGGGTACTTTTGGTGGAAACGCAGCTTTACTCAGTGTTAATTACTCAGTCCCGCTTTCACGGAGAGGAGCACGGCTGGTGGCTGCGTCACCCAGTCTTATCCTAAAATGGAGAACAAATGATTAGTTAGTTTGAATTGATTAGTTAGTTTCTTGTACCAATGTTAGTTTCTTGTACCAGTCCCCCATTTTGTATTGGGGGCTCCTGCCCTAGTCAGGAGTCTCCTACAAGTTCAAATGTCACACGTCATTTTAAAATCCCTATGCTTACATCCTCTATTCTCCACATACAAACACTTTCAAACACGTTTCTGTCAAATCCCTACTTGCAATTTCCCTGTAAATCTCACTGGCTATCCAGTGCATAACTTCCTGCCGTGTTTGAGCAAGGTCCTCAGCATCTCCCACAGTACTGCAGTAAAGGCAGTGTACTACCTTGCACCAAAACCCTTCTCTCCTGTTCAATACTTCTGTATTTTACTTCCATCTTTCACAAGTGCTTGAACCCTCCAATGCTACATACTAGTTCCTCCATCTCTGGTGTATTTACACGGCCTCGGTTGCCCTCGGTAACCCCACTGATCACCCACAGGTACATTCACGGTATTAACAAAAGTCTCATGCAAGATGCTACTTTGAGAAGTAAAAATGATCCATTACCTCAGTGTCAGCTTGAAGCCAACATTGCTCAGCGTGTATTTTACATGAGAAACAGTGGAAAGGATGGTGTTAGGATCTGCCACTAGGGGTCAATCATATGTGTGCTACCTTTTTTATTTATTTATTTATTTATTTATTTATTTATTTATTTATTGTTACTCCCTTATCTTGGGCTCATGAATTAAGAATATTTAGGGGCTTATGGTGTCCACGTCCTTATGCTATTTCATAAAATATATGCAGCCCATGCCCAATAGATCACTACAATCTCTCAAAGCTTAACCAATTTCTCCAGCTTTGTTTCTAAAAATGGGAAGACTACCATCAATTACCACAGTCAGGAAATCACCACTGTCTCTACTCAATTCATTCCCTGAATTACTATAAGCTAAATACAGCAGCGTATCTCTAAAGGCCCATTCTTACCTTGTTCCCTAGCAGAGAACACATAGCAGCCTTCCTAACCTTCTTCACTTAACCTCTCTTTCACCATTTTTAGTCCCCACAATTGAAAACTCTTCAGAGATCTGTAGATTAGTCATTATTAACAATAAACAGCTAGTACATGGGTATAAAATACTTGTCTGTAGCTACATCCCTGTGTGTAAGAGAGTTGCTAAGGGCAAGTAAAGTATGTGTCTTGTACTTTATCATATTACACAGAATATAGGAGACATTCCTATGTGTGTTACTATTTTATCATAAATTCTTTTAACTTTCGTGTCTCGGAACCGTCAGAATTCAAAGTCCAATCATTAATTTGTAGAAAACTACTTCACGAGGGAAAAGACACCACAGCAGCAAGCTCTTCAGAAAAGTTAGACTCTATTTGCACAGGTGCATAAAGCCGGATCAATTCCGCCGAATTGAACCTCGATTGTCAGTTTTACATTCATTTTATACACAAATGTACCCCACAACTCCCCTTAACACATTTCTAAAAATACCAGCCATCTGTCCTTCTTGGCACCGCAATGATTTTGATTTCCTGCTCTTGGGTCGATCTGACCTTCTTGGCACCACAATGATTTTCTGTTCTTAGGTGATAACGTTATTGTGGAATGTTACCCCAACTTTCCCTTAAAAAATATTAGTCTTTATTCTGTAATTTTCCATTATGCATACAAGTCACAGCCTCCTGTAATTTTCCATTAAGCATACAAGTCACAGCCTCCTGTAATTTTCCATTAAGCATACAAGTTACATAGGGGTCACTGTAAAATATTAGTCTTCTAGCACAGTTGATCAGTTTGAAAATATAAGTGTATGGTTAGTATTTGATTAATGTTTTCTGCTGAGTGAGTAAGTGTGGTTTTTTTAAGCCTTCTGCGTTCTCTTGCTTTTTTCTACAGTTGATACTGCGGTTTCTTGCGTTTCCATAAGCTTAGCTGCAACTACTGATATAGGTTTATTGGATTACATATTGATTATATGAGTGTATAGTCATACTTGTGATGTATTTCTATCATGAAGCATCGAGAGTTTGATCAACATTGATGGGAATACCCTAACTTTAATGTGTGAAGACATCTCAATCATGGGGAGTCTCAAAATTTTCCTACATAACCTTACTCCATTATTTCAGGCTCATATAGTGTCCGCAGTCCTTAGGCTATTAGACCGGAACCTCAATCAGTTTATACTACTATCTATGATCATTCTATTATATTACTTAGGTTATAAATTCTGTCGACTATATTGTGTACACTTCATATAACAAACATACATTGCATATTTGCCTTTCTCTTTATTATTTTTCTGTTGGGACCACCATACGTTCAGTGCCTCCTCTGAAATTACCCCGGAATCATTTTTGCTGGGGAATGGGGGGTTAGTTCTCATTGCTTTCCCATATCTTTTAACCATAGATTTTAATGCCGCTGCCATTAATTCCCCGCATAAAACCTCTTTCTCCGTCATCATTCCCGTAGTTGGTAGCCCTTCAGAATTACGCAGATTAGCTATTATGAGCCATTAACTACACGAAAGGAAAATATGCGCTTTTACGATTCTTTTATATTATATGGGTGCTACTTTTACTCTTTATTTTATCGTTATTCCCTTATCTTGGGCTTCATAAGTTAAGAATATTTACGCGCTTATGGTATTACAGTCATTATGCTATTAGTCCGGAACCTCAACGCGTTTATGTACTGCTCCGATTCTATTATATTATATACGTTATATTGGGATGGCAGGTATGCCATCCCGCCAAGTTACGCCTTGGCGGGGGCATGCCCCATACCTATACAGCACCGAGAGTTTGGCACTTTTCAGGGTTCCCCAGAGAAATAACCACAACAGCCACAGACATTCCACCCTTAAAAACATTTAATTCTGTACATTCTGATCCCATTTCAACAGACAGATTTCATAAATAACTTCACATGTCCACACAATAAAGCCCCAAACTAAGGGGATTTCGCGTTTTCTCCTTCTTCTTCTTCTTCTTCTCTTTCTTCTTCTTCTTCTTCTTCTTCTCATTCTTATTTTTCCTGCCGCCTATCCCACTAACAACATGTCTCCCCATTGGACATTTCACTGACACCAGCCAAATCTTCACCTACACGACCCAATCAAAAACGTGCATACACACGCAAAATACCCATACCTTTTTACTCTGAAACATTCCCAGGTTAAATAGCTAGTCCACCTTTGGCCTAGTGGGCAAGGTTACAGTCTTGGGAACACGGGGTCCTCGGTTCAAGCCCAGCTTGGAACACCTTTCTTTAAAGGAGTAGCCTACCATGGTGACTTTCACACTTTCTCTGTTTTATGTGCTATTTCCACAAGAGGCATTGAAGAAACACAATGAGTAAAGTATTAAATATGTCCGTTCTGTATTTTTGGAGAAATATGCGCTTTAAATTTATCGTCCTATTTTCAACCGGTTGAGAAAGTTCTCAACTTGGTGCCTCACGAACACAGTAGCCTAACCACTCCCCTTTTCACGCCCCGGAAACCCATGGATAACTCGAGACCCATAGTTTGCGCCGCTGGCTTACGGGCAAGACAATGCAAATATTTCACTAACGTTAGGTTCACTTAAATTAGAGTGCCCTTTAAGGACTATTAGATTATTTCTGGTTATATTCATTTAGCTAGCTAGCTAGCTAACGTTAGCTAACTAGGTAGTTCGCTTTCATAAGGCAATGTTATAGATACGTTAGCTAGCTAGTTTGCTTTTATGAGGACGTTATAGTTGTGCTTTTCTCTTAACTTGGCTAGCTAGATAGCAAAAATTATAATTGTATATAAGTCAACGTCCTTATCTTAGCTATCTATCGATACTTCATATACTACTAAGCTAGCTAGCTTGTGAAAAGTCTCCCAAAAATAGCGCTTATCATGGGGGTAGCTATGGTAACGGGGCACGGTCTGTCAATCATAGCTAACTGACAGTTCTCATTACCACGCCCAGGGTGAACTTTTATAGTGGGAAATTTAGGCTTTAGTACATTGAAATGACTGAATAATAAAAAAAATTATGCACATTTGTTTTGTTGTTTCCTAAAGACAACTGGGAGGTGTCACGTTCAATCACCATGTTACTCCTTTAACCTGCTTCGACCCTCACTAATAATTGTCTACTACTTATCAATTATTGCTTTTGCACTATATCTACCCGCCGTTCACCGTTCAGTTATTAACCGGCTACAATATTGCTAAGCCATATGCATTATGACGTACCGTCTGTACGTTCAGTTATTAACCGGCTACAATATTGCAAAGCCATATGGATTCGACAGGAGCTCTTCTGTGCTTACTGGCCTGTGTTCTTCTTTAAAACCACCGGCAGGTTTGCTAATGATATTTCACGCATTGCATAGCTATGGCATGGTGCTGCACTAATGTAGTCACAGACTGGTAAACCTCCGTTTTAAGGCTTGAATCCCGCCTCGCCCTCCTCTTTTACACTAACGTTTTCTTACGCTTATATTTGCTTTACCAAAACTCACTCACGGCCACCCATATGCATTTCATGACGGCAAATGTATTCCTTTTATTAACAAGTTACACCAGTTCACCACTGTGCCATTTCTACTAGCTATATTTCTTCACTTGGCTACCGTAGCCTACAAAACCTTCTTATCAGCAAACGCCACGTTTCTACATTCATGTTACCTCGCCCTGTTCTCTATCTAGCCACATACAAACAATTACTACGTATGTACGTTCTGCAACTCCGCATTAAAACATTACATTTAAAATCATGATTCACTCATAAATATAACTACTAGCACTGAACATGCGAAAAACACATTAGTGCAATAGATTGCACAGGTTATTTAACCCTCCACTTCAACAACTAACATTTAATACAGACTGTTATATATACCGTTTGATGAGGAAACTAAGCTCGCTCATGGTCACTTCATTTACTTCGCACTATAGTCTGTGATCATGTCAACCTTCACCTACATGCCCATTCTGCTAAAAACATATTGTTTCAACTACGCAATTTAATCATTTCACCTAATTTATCTCACACTGTTGTTATTTTCTCATATGCAAAGCCTGCTGGGACATATGCGTCTGCTCCTATTCTCCACTATCAACTTTTTCGGTTCTAGTTACAAAAACAGCAAAGAGGATTCCTACCTACAGATAAGCCTATCAAAATGCCTTATAAACCTTACAAACACTAAAAGTGCATTTTCACGAAATAACAGACAACGGAGCAGGACAGAAGGGTACACAAGTTGCGACCTAGGCAGCTCTAATTCTACGGGCTTACTGATTCTTTTGTCAATCAAGGCTCGTTGGATGCCCGTCAAATCCGTGAGTAGCCTACATACACTGGCCATATTTCACCTTTTCAGATGCGTTTTTACAATTACGCCACCGCACCAATTGTCACAGCCACTGTTTTACATATATAGCAAACCGAAACTGCTAAACGTAGCCTACACGCTCATCAGACTGTACAAATTCACACAAGGATAGCCATAATCCACAACCGTTTCTTACAGGGTCACTTCGCATTTCTCACTCTCGTAATAAAACGCTTTGCAAAAAGAAATGATATCTCATAAAAAAACACGTTTTCAACGTACAAAAATGCCAAGTTACTCACACATACAAGACATACACCGTCAATAACTCATTCATTCAGACTGCCAAAATCCAGGCCTGCCATTAAAAGTATTGATATCGAACCTGCGACCTTTCGGTTACAAGCCCAGTTCTTTACACACTGTGCTACACTCCGTCCCCTCCGTCTGTATATGAATTTCAATGTGTTCCATGAGGCAATACGAAATATTTGACACTTTGATCTGACACAAAGTTTGCATGACATTGTAATATGGTGAGATTACAAAACACAGGGCCAAGTGACTTGAAAGAATTGAGGAAATATTGGGTAGGATTGCTTTGGAATACATGTTATTAAATTTCGGTGAGGCAAGATAGCCTATATTGTTTGTAGTACCGTAACTTGGCGTCATTTTGATATCAATACTTTTAATGGCAGGCCTGGATTTTGGCAGTCTGAATGAATGAGTTATTGATGGTGTATGTCTTGTATGTGTGAGTAACTTGGCATTTTTGTACGTTGAAAACGTGTTTTTTATGAGATATACTGTATTATGTACACTTTATATCACGAGCATGTCACGTAGACCTAACACAACAATACTAGACTTATTATGTAGACATTACAACACCGATGGAGGTCCGAACAAAACAACATTGAGTGCACTTTCACGCAATCACTCGCATTGAAAAACAACTTTCACACACTTTGGCACACAGCCCAAGTTTCACAATTCACCGTGTTGCTCCGAAACACTTAGGCTACTAACAGCAACCAGCATGCCCCAAAAACCAGCAACACCAAAGCCTGTCCAACAAGTTATTAAACAGACGCTCCCTCGTCTGATGGTTCCAAACCGAAACGTGTCTTTGTGTCCACTCCAGACACACACGTTACTAAACAGCTTAAGGAAAGTGGACGCAACTTCGCCCTTGAGCCCGACGTGGCTCGGAACGTGTCCTTCTGTCAAATACTGACACACGTTACTGTTTAAGGAAGGTGGACGCTACTTCGCCCGTGAGCCCGACGTGGCTCTGAACGTGTCCTTCTGTCAAATACCGACACACGTTACTAAACAGACGCTCTTTTTGGCGTAGTGGACCCGACGTGGTCCAAAACGCTACGTGACTTCACCCAGCATGCAGACGTTAATAAGGAAGGTGGACGCTACTTCGCCCATGAGCCCGACGTGGCTCGAAACGTGTCCTTCTATCAAATACCGACACATGTTACTAAACAGACGCTCTTCTTGGCGTAGTGGACCCGACGTGGTCCGAAACGCTGCCGTGCTCTAATTCAGCACACAGACGTTACTGAACAGATTGACGCTCCCACGTACTCTGTTAATACTGCTAGCACTACCATGACGTTAACATTAAAAGACAAACTCATTATCAGTTGTTACATCAAAGTCCTGTCCACGTAATTATTTCTTAAAATACTGAACAGGAGTCACTTCCAAATTGCACCAAGGAAAATCAACGCCTAATGAAGGTGGTAAGTTGTGTTTAAGAAAAGATACTCACCTTCTTGTTGATTCTCGTTGTTTCAGGTGGAAGATATTTCCTGTCCCTTCATGGTCGCCAAAACTGTTAGAATATTTTGCCCTTATTCGTGGAGTCAAATGCAGGACGGTGAAGAACACGCTGACAAAGTTTCCTCAGAGGATTTGATGTTTAATTCAATGCGCAAGGGAAAGACCCAGCAATCTAATCTTACATACAGATAGCAGAGCTATCCAAGAACAACTTTTACAGCATTTTTTTTTACATTGTATCCATTAACAGCGGATATACGAAGCAATTGTAAGTCCTGCTCAGGACAAAGCAGTTCTACGATCACCTGCGATTCGTACAAACCAGTCCTCCTGTGTTCGCTCGCTGGTGAGATCTGGATCACGCTGTGGTTGATATACAGTGTGCAGTCATACATATCAAAAGGTTCAGTTAAGAGGCAGGCCGGAGACAAATGGTCTTGTCCCTTCCTGGGGACCCTCGCAGCCATTTAGCATAGGAATGTGACATCCTTGCCGCAGACACTAGAGGTGTTATACTGAGACACACTACAGAGGGGCTAGACACAGAGGCATGCAAACTACAGACACAGTAATGGCAGAAACGGAAACACAATACACTACATATAATATATATATGTATACTAAATAAAACTGGGAACCTATCGGTGGTGAAGTGCAGCCATACTGTCATTCACTATAGAATATAAAATATTTATCTTGTTAATGTAAATAATACTCATTACATTGAAAAATGCATTATTTGTGAATAAAATAATTGTTGTTGGTAATGTATCAGTGACCCCACAGATGTATATGATTTTACTGCTTTCATGGGAGCTCTGACCCCTCCTTATGGGAGCTCAGCTCCCACTGGCTCCCACATAACTCAAACCCTGTTTTTAACTGTACAACTGATTTCCTGAAAAATAAAACATTTATTTTAGGACTGATGAACAGGGACTACGAGGCAATTCTGAATAACAGCCCAACCACCATAACCCACTACAATGGCACAGGAACAGCCATGAGCATTGCTGCCAACAGGATCTCCTACACCTTCAACTTCACTGGACCCTCGCTTGCTATCGACAGCGCCTGCTCCTCCTCTCTAGTGGCTCTCCACTACGCTTCCCAAGCCGTTAGACAAGGTCTGTTGTCTGTTCTCTCTGTTGAACCTTTTTCTTAGTTTGTAGTATTATTTTTAATTGATCTATTTGATACTTCACTTCAAAACATATGGACACATGGGATCTATAATGCTCACACTGATTCAAGACCATGGTTTAATGTCTTGTTTGCTTGGCTGTCTGTTAATTGCATTTAAAGGAATTACCAAATCCAGTTTTTCAGAAGGTAGTTTTTTGGCAAAGAAAACAACACTAAACTCAAACCTTTCTGTACATTTTTGACATGTTGTGACAGCAGTTATAGACTGACCCAGAAGTAAAATCTGTATTCTGTCTGTTTGTGATGTCATGTTGATGGTTGAGCTACCCTTCTTGTTTCTCCAGGAGACTGTGAGATGGCTGTCTGTGGTGGGGTCAGCTGCATCCTTGAGCCTCGGGTCTTTGTTGTTCTCGGCAAAGCCAAAATGATTTCACCCGACGGGTCCAGCAAACCTTTCTCCAGCAGAGCAGATGGCTATGGGAGAGGCGAAGGCTGTGGGATCATCCTGCTCAAGCCACTGAAAAAAGTGAGGCAATAATACTGTGTTTGTAAGAACATAAGAACACGTAATGATGAGAACATGCAATTTAGCCCTTCTACCTTCACCATTCCCATTTACACATGTATATTTTTTATCAGCTCACATAAAATAACCTTAATATAGAAAGTCAAAAATCAATGGAGCTAGCTTGGTCATTATGTTAATGTATCGGTAGTTACATAACAGACTAACTTTACATAATCAGGAAGGAGATCACTGCACATCTACCACTAAACATGCTGATCCGGTGCTTCTCTGAGGTATCTGGTAAACTGAGATAAAGGAATCAGTCTGGAGCTCTCATTGCAAACAGACTACAGATTGTGAAAATATGCAATAATAAAATATGTAAATTTTAAGCAATATTTCCCCAAAATGTCTGGACCAAAATGACCATTGTTTCACAAAATGCTACACATCATGAAATTTGTGATCACAAGAAATTGATCAATGACATTTTCCATCCTGTAAAATCATGTCAGTTGTAGGCTACAATACATATTTTTAAAGTATATCTGCAGTATCATCTGTTACTGTTACATTCAGTTTCAGTAACATAATAAATTTAACAAGATTCGAAAGAGCCTGTGTCACATTGTTAAATGGAAACAATCAAGTTCCTTTGCTGAAGGAATTTGACTTACCTACTTGGTGGTGTGTTAAAAAGAGCACTTGTCTCTGCTTCTGAATCACCATATATATTGTGTAATATTTGTCTTTCTTTTTGATCCTACCATTACATTTCCGCCCTCAAAGCTGCGTGTTATGCACTAGCATTTGTCAATTGAACCTTCAATATATGAAGATAAATGTCTTCCTCATATTTTGAATTAAACATGTTCAAACAAGTAGTAAATTATGTAAATCACTTTTAGAAGTGGGGTAATTGGATTGCCGACAATACGTCACCAAATATTTAGAATTATCTTGCATATAGTATAAATAGTTGCAGACTCGTGAGTGTGGTGTTACTATGAATTAGAAAATTTGAGAAGCCTTTGTGATTATAAACATCTATGTGCAGCTATGAAAGGAGCCTAGGTGGCACTGCCATTAAATTCCTGTGTGACATCGTGATTTTCCTTTGTTGTCCTGTGTGCAGGCTCTACGGGACTTTGATCATGTGTGGGGCATCATAAGCAAAACTGCTGTCAATCAGGATGGCTGCACTGTCAGTCCAATCACCAGGCCGTCCATGGCCCAGCAGGAGGAGCTGCTCCACAGAATTTACTCTGCAGGGTTTGATCCATCACATGTCCAGTACATAGAGGCTCATGGGACTGGAACCCCGGTAGGGGACCCAACAGAAGCAGGAAGCATTTCCAGAGCCATTGCCAAAGCCAGACCTCCAGGAGAAGCACTCTGCATTGGCTCAGTGAAAGGTAACATCGGACACACTGAGTCAGCAGCTGGAGTGGCAGGACTCATCAAGGTGCTTCTGATGATGCACCATGAAACCATTGTTCCCTCTCTGTTCTACTCTGAGGACAGCGCCAGTGTTGATGCCAAAGCCTTGAACCTGAAAATTCCCACCAGAGTAGAGAAGTGGGAAAAGACTGGCACAGCAGGAAGGGCTGCAGGTATCAATAACTTTGGGTTTGGAGGGACCAATGCGCATGCTATAGTCAGAGAGTACAGGCAGGTGGACTATTCTATACCCACCAATCAGGATTCAGCAAAACTCCTTGTTGTATCTGCAGCTTCTGAAAAGTCATTTGGAATGATAATTGCAGACACAAGTCAAGAGCTGGCCACAAACAATGCAGTAGATCTAAAATCACTGGCATATACATCGGCATGTCGAAGAAGCCACATGAAGCACAGATATAGAAGAGTGTTTCTGACATCCTCTCGCAGTAACTTACAGGAGCAACTCAGTTCAGCACTGAACAAAAGCATTGTGCCATTAAAATCAGGTTTAAAGTTGGTTTTTGTGTTTTGTGGAAATGGAGTGACCTACAGAGGCATGTGCAAGGGACTGTTGAAAAAGGAGTACGTTTTCAGAGAAAAAATGAAAGAGGTTGAGAACCTGTTCCAGAATTACGAAAGCACTAACATTTTGCAGAAGCTGGAAAATGACTATGACAATGATGATTATTTGAAACCAGATGTTGTTCAACCCATTCTCTTTGCTATTCAGGTTGCCATTTTCAGCCTTCTAAAGCACTGGGGTATCAGACCCGATGCCATTCTTGGGCACTCTGTAGGAGAGGTTGCTGCTGCCCATTGCTCTGGTCTGCTGTCTCTTGAGGATGCAGTAAAGGTGATCTATTTTCGCAGTATGTTGCAGAGCAAAGTCACAGGAGGGAAAATGCTTGTTGTCAGTAAGATAGCCATATCAGAAATCCTGAGGCTCCTGCCTGCTTACTCAGGGAAAGTCTGCTTAGCTGCCTTCAACAGCCCGCAGTCCTGCACTCTATCAGGTGATGCAGATGCAGTCGAAAGTCTTCACCATAAGCTGAAGACCTCTTTCAACGACAAGAATCTGTTCCTCCACATTTTAGATGTCCCTGCTGCTTACCACAGTCATATGATGGATCCCATCCTGGACCAAATACAGGGCAGTGTAGGATCTTTGCAAGAGAATGAAATGGAGGCAGAGTTGTTTTCAACTGTGACTGGAGAGAAGTGTTCTCAAGGGGATTTTAGCTCAGGGAAATATTGGGCCAGGAATGTCCGTGAGCCTGTCGCATTTGAACAAGCTTTGAGATCAGCAGCCAAAGACAAGAAGAACATAGTCTTTGTAGAAGTAGGTCCAAGAAGAGCCCTGCAAAGGAACATCATGGAGACATTGGGGAATGACATCACTGTGTTCCCCTCTGTTCAGCCAGATAAAGACCACGAGACACTGCTCATTGCTGCATCAAAACTCTTTGAGCTGGGGGTGAATGTGAACTGGGAACGTCTCTATGAAGGACAGGAGGCACCACCAACACCCTTCCCAAGGTATCAATTTGATTGTGTAAAGAAGGAGGTGTACTTAGAAGCAGTGAGGCAGGGAAATGAAATTGCATCTTGTGCCCTTCACCCAATAATAAGGCCCACAAAAAACAGCAGCACAGAGTTCACCTGTAATCTTTTTTCAGGTGCAACAAAGTACCTAAGTGAACACAAAAACAGTGGCATTGCCCTTGTCCCCGGTGCTCTGTATGTTGAACTGGCTCTAGCTTCCTTCATAGCCAGTATGAAGTCAAATGTGTCTCTCAGCTCACTGCAGCTCAGTATCAGTTTCCAAAGTCCATTTGTACTCAGTGAGACCTCCCCCAAAATGAAAGTACAGGTTGAACCATCAGAGAAAACAGCAGAATTTAAAATACATTCTCAGTCAGCTACCTATGCCTCAGGTGCCATTGAATGGAAAAATGGATCAATGGCTCCTGAGGAAAAGAATATCGCTCTGGATTTTGTGTTCAAAAGATGCCAATCAGTCATAAAGGCGGAGCAGGTCTACACAGCCCTCTCTCAGGCAGGATTTCAGTATGGTTCGGTCTTCCGACAGCTGGGAGATGTGTACTATGGGGAGGAGTTCAAGGAGGCTATTTCAACCTTCAGGGTTCCAAATGAAATGATGAGGCAGCTGCAGGACTACTATGTTCACCCTGTAGTGCTGGATCACTTTCTGCAGATGATGGCTGTTGCAGCCGGGAATAGATTTTCATCAAGGCCCGGATTCCCATCCGCCATGGGCTGTGTCACCGTGTCTGGTCCCCTGCAGAATGAAATGGTCATGTATCTGCGAACAGCCAGAGAGACATCTGATGGGTTTGAGGTATGTGGCTGTTTTACAGACAAAGAGGGTCATGTTTTAGTTGAACTGAGACATGTAAGGATCACATTATTGGGAGGGGGTTCTTCTGTTGCTAAAGAGTTCTTCTTTCACAATGAGCAGCATGCCACCACTGAGGATGTCAGCCTCTGTCACAAACCAAAAGCCTTAGTTTTTGCTGATCAGTTAGGGGTGGCTGATTTTTTACGGCAGTATTTACACTCAAGTTCTACTTTTGTCCAGTTCAAGGAACTTGGAAAACTAGCCGACTTCAAAGTTACAGAATTGTTTACTGAATTCATGGTTCCAGATGGTGCCAGGATTTTTGAAGAGGTTTTGTTCATCTGTGGCTTTCAAAATCTCAGTGACTTGAAAACAGAAATGATCCTTGATCACCTGGTCGACTGCTGTGAGCTTTTCCGTGAAATTGTTCTTGAACTGAAAGCTGCCAAATACACTGACACTATCAGAATTATAACCTACAGATCAGCAGAGGGGACAGTAGACCGTATCAGTCCAGGTTTTGTCATTTCTGGCATGACTCGAGCCTGCGCAGCTGAAATTTTAGGTTTTTCATTCCAGCTAATTGATCTTGCCTCTATGACAAGTGAAGACCTCAGTTCGTTAGCTCACGCTTTATGTTCCTACCCAGCCAGCAAATACTCAGAGCTGACGATAAGCAAAGGCCAGATTTATTCAAGTACAATCGCTCGCACTCCCCTTAAAACCATTGAGAGTCCTGAAATGGAAGTTTACTCTTCAGGGTCTGAGAATCTCATCTTGCAGACTGCTGACCCTTACAGAATGACAAAGTTGTCTGCAGTTCCTTGTAGTGAACCTGGAGACGAAATACAGAAGCAAACTGTTGAGGTTCAACTGAGTAAAATCTGTGTTCATTCATCAGATTACTTCCCGGTCAGTGTCTCTGATCTGGTCTTTGGTCAAACCATGTACTGGAACGAACACGTGTCACAGAACCACAAACTCCTGGCTCTGGACTTCAGTGGAACTGTTACAGCTGTCGGGAAGGGTGTGGGGAAACTGAAAGTAGGAGATCACATTGTTTCATGTTACCCCATTACTGCATCATCAAAGGTTGTGATTCCAGAAGCTGCATGCTATAGAACAAAGAAGCTGTCATTTCTCAAGGAAGCACCATGCATTTCCTTCTTTGTCTTTGCATGGGAAATCTTGCATTGTCTCCTTCCAAAAGTAAGACAAAAGAACAAGTTGGGCATTATTTCTCTTGAACCCGATTCAAATCTGGTGCATGTGCTAATGTTTACCGCAAATCAGTCAGGGTGGAATGCCATCGTAGGGACACAACTTAGCGGACTGCTACAAAACGTGAACAAGTGCGATGCATTTGTCCTTTTGCCTCCATTTGATACATCTTTGGTTGCTACAGCTTGCAGTGTTTCTACCACCAGAAACATTGTTTTAGTGTATGATAATCAGATGCCACCTATTCTTTTGCGAAACATGTTTCGAACTGATAGTGAAAGCGTCTGTGTTAAGATCGTTCAGGTGGCTCATCTTTTCCAGAAAGCATACCTAAGGAAGCAAAAAAGATTGATCTACAGCTGGCTGAAATCAATGCGATTGATTGAAGTTCCGGTACTGAGAAACACTGTCTTTCAAAGAATGACTTCCGGAAGCATTGATTGCCTGCCTGTTCAGGTATCAAAATCCTACTTTAGCACAGACAACACATCTGTAGTTGTGCTTAATGGAAAAACCAAGGATGAGGTATCCCATCTTCCAATACAAGAGAAGCCAAACCAACCTTTCCTGCAGAAGTCTGTGTACATAGTGACGGGGGGTCTTTCTGGGCTGGGGTTTGAAACAGTGAAGTTCATTGCTCAAAGGGGAGGTGGATGCATTGCCATTCTAAGCAGAAGGTCTTCGTCTCATTTGCAGCATGAGATATCTACGCTGCAGAATCGGTACGGAGTGTCCATCATCAGCATACAGTGTGATGTCTCCCTTTCAGAACAGGTTGTGAAGGCAGTCATTGCGATTGAACAGAGGTTTCCTTCCTGTCCAATTAGAGGGATATTTCACAGTGCAGTTGTTCTGCATGATGGTCTACTTGAAACTCTCAACAAGTCACACTATGAAAAAGTGCTCAGGCCAAAGGTTAGTGGTGCTTTGAATCTCCATCATGCAACAATGCACTGCAAACTGGACTACTTTGTGTGCTACTCTTCCATCTCCTCTTTCATTGGCAATGCCACTCAAACAAACTATGCCGCTGCTAATTCCTTCCTGGACATGTTTTGCCATTATCGGAGGAGGCTTGGAATGGCTGCACAGTCCATTAACTGGGGGGCTTTGAACCTAGGCCTCCTATTGAACAAGGATTCTTTGCAGAGATTTTTGGAGACAAAGGGAATGATAGTGATGAATGTGGCAGAATTTCATGAAGGTCTGGAGCAATGTTTGTTGCAAAACAATGCTCAACAGGCTGTGTGCAAGTTCAGCTTCAAAAACCTTTGGAACCATGTGCTGTCTCAAAACACCTCCCTCAAAATACGTCTGACAGCTTTGGTAGAAGAAGAACTGAGAAACATATGCACAGAACCCAGAGACCAACTGTCACCATCACCCTCTTCGGCAGGGGACTATGTCAGGACCACGATCCGTGAGACTTGCAATGTAGACCTTCAAGAGCTGAGTGATGATACAGCACTGGCTGCTCTGGGTGTCGACTCAATGGTGGCCATGACTCTGCAGAACCTCATCTTTCAAGAGACAGGAGTCAATGTTCCCCTTGTTAAATTTCTGGACCCAAACAGCACTCTATCTACTTTAGTATCAATCGTGGAGGAAAGAGAGGCTGTGGCTGCGGGAAGGACGGGCTAGCGGGGTCTTAAGCTCCCCCTGAAAAAGGCTGAGCTCCCCCTAAGAAAGAAAACTTATAGGCCAGCTATCTCGACATGATAGACGATTGTTATCTTCAGCGACTCCACAATACAGATTGTAGCTAACTCTGTTAGCTAAACAGGAAATGTCTTCTGTAGCTACGATTTGTTTTGCGAGTCAATGTTTTCTTTCTGAAGCTTGGCACTGTCTGAACGAGCTGCATTAATATTGTAAGTGTTACGCGCTCCCCCCTGTACTGCTCTTATTCCCCTTTGTCTGTCTCTCCCTCGCTCATCTCTAAGTTGCCTATGATTAGTGGCTGATTGCACCTGTAGTGCCCCTCCCTTCAAAAGGGCTCAGTGGAGAGTGGAGAGTGAGACTCCTGGCTGGCAGCATTCCCTTTTGTTTGGTCCCCCTTTAGTGTTTTTGTCTAAGTTTCCTATTTTTCCTTTTTCTTTTGGGGAGGGAGGTTCGGTAGTCTAGTTATCGTGGCTTTATTGTTGTAGTTTAGTTTTTTCTCTTTTTTGTTAGTTTAGGGAGAAGTCCTGGGTCCGACGGCCCACTGCGTGGTTGGCCCAGTAGCCTATTCTCCTTCCTTTTGTTCTTTTTGGCCAGACCTCCCTGCTCTTATTGCTTCATCATTTGTGAGTATTTGTGTTTTGTTAAATAAATTCATTTGCTTGTTTATCCTAACTCAGTGTGGCGTCCTATTAATATGTTTCTGCCTCATGGTAGAGCCAGTGGTTTTTGAGGCCGTAACATAAGTTAGCGTCGCGAGCTGAAAGTAGGCTACTTCTGTCATGTGCTGTGTGCCTCGGGCTAGCTACGGTTGGCAGGCAGCTGCTAGCTAGCAGGAGTTGTGTATTCCTGTTTCCACAGTAACGTAAGATGGCTCTGCATTACCATATTCAACTCTAGCCAGTAGGGATGTATCCGAATCCGAATACTGTATTCGGGAAAGCACGAATAATGCGATGGAAACAGATATTTCTTCTACCCGAAGTTGCTTGTTATTCGGATTCTAAAAAAAAAAAAAAAGAGAGAGAGAGGGGGGGCGGCACCAGTTACACACACCAACAAACTTTGAGCCACTGCGCTGCAAAACTTTTAATAATAAATAAGTTATATGCGTCAGTTATGTTTCTTCAAATAGAATATCATTGTGGATGGTATATGGTATATGTGGATGGTATATCATGTGGACTGTACAATATCCGCAGAATAAGACCACTCCTCACCAATTATTCCACACAGCTCCTGGTCCAGGCCATGATACTGTCACGTCTGGACTACTGCAACTCCCTCCTGGCTGGCCTCCCAGCATCAGCCACCAGACCCCTTCAGCTCATCCAGAATGCAGCAGCAGTCTGTTACAACCTCCCTCGTGACTCCCACGTCATCCCCTCCTCATTCCCTCACTGGATACCAGTGCAAGCTCGATCCGTTTAAGACACTGGTGCTTGCTTTCCAAGCAGTCAAGGGGTCAGCTCCTGGTATCTGCAGAAGATGATTCAGACCCTACAAGCCGGCAGTATCGTCCGATCGGCTATACAGGGCGGCTGATCCTCCCCCTACACGAGCAGCAACAAGGTCTCGACTCTTGCAGTTCTGGCCCCACGATGGTGGAACGATCTTCCAGTGGAGGTCAGAACAGCAGAGTGTCTGAGCACCTTCAAACGGAAACTCAAGACGCACCTCTTCTCTGTGTACCTCTCTCCTCTTCCCTAAACCCCCTCCCATAACTAAAAAAAAAAAAAAAAAAAAAAAAATTTTGTTCAGACTATCTTGTTTCTCCTTATTGTATGCATCATAGTAAAGGCTTTTTATCTACATGTTGTTCAATGGACTTAAGCGGACTTGATCCTGAGTTTGGTTACTCTGTTGTAAGTCGCTCTGGATAAGAGCGTCAGCTAAATACCTATAATGTAATGTAATGTAATGGATGGCCACTAGATAAAAATGCCCATTCTGTTTGCAACGTAGGACTTTGATTTCACTAACTAGTCGTTTCATTTACTACACATTATTGAAAAGTGATCAGTATATTTTGTAGTCGCCCCCACCAAGTCAGCGCACAGCAGGCAGTGGGCTGAGAGCTGACCGTTCCCGGCTATCACTCAGGGAAACTCTCGCATCGAGGAGGAGGTGCGGGAGCTAGCGAGACACAAGCCTGGTGTCGCAGCTGGATTTCTTTCAAACTCCCGTAACCTATACATCAAAATCAAGCTTAGAACGTGTAGTTTTTAGCTGTTTAGCCAGTTTCCTCCATAAAAAAACCCAGTCGAAATATTGAAAAAAAAAAACGACGTTCTACCTTGTATTTCTGTCAATATTCATCCGTTTAAGATGTAAAATGCTGTATGTATCAGTCACAGGTCTTGGCTATAACGAACACGAAATCCATTCATGGTAACAGTTGCCACCAAGGGAAAATATGAGGACATCAGATGGTTTGCAGTCTATCCAAACTTAGTTCAGTAGGGGAAAAATAAATAAATAAATAAAACAGGCAAATAAAGTTAATGTAGGCTAGGCTATTACTGTTATGTAATTGCTGTTGTAAAGTAGGCTAGTAATTCACGTTTCCCTAGCGTAATTACGTTAACACATAAAGTAATTACGTTAACACATCAAGAAACGCGAACGCAGCATCATTGAAATTTAAGATTATTCCCTTCAACTGAAGGATATGTTTCTATATATCTTTACTGTAAATAGTTTCTATTTCCAATGAAAAACAGAATCTTTCGATTTATAAAACATTTTTTTCTGTTTCTGATTGTTCAATGTAGGCTACCCCAATTAAAGGGGGGTGCTGGGGTTCAGACAGTTCATAAAACTTAGTTTAGTTTTAAAAAAAACACCCCTACTAGCCAGTGCTACAGTCGTTTTTGCTCTCAGCTACAGTATTTTGTAAATCCACAGATACTTTCTGTGGTGAGTATGATTTGGATTGTGATTGTTTGTTCGTGCTTGTTGTCCTAAACATTTTGTATGCATTTGATTTGTTCATTCTAAATTAACGGAATTAACTGTGCTTGCGTTGTTGTAGGTATAAGTCTAAACATTTAGTAACATGCATTTGAATTATGTAGCCTATCAGCCTGGGATCATTGAATCTCGTTTTTCTGTACTATTATTATTTGTTATTGTTTGTTGCGTCAAAATTCATTAGCACCTATAAATAATCCAGCCCCCCAGTAGCTCCAAAAATTATCCAAGAATTTGATAATAAATGTGGGAATAAAATGTAAAAAAATAAAGAAATACTGAGCACAAATAGCACTTTTAAAAAAAAGAAAGCAATGTAAAAAACAGCTGGTGAATTTAAACAATAAAAATAATGAAAAAGCACACCATGATGTTGTTTGTATGATTCTATGACTATTAGTTTACTATTCCACTCATATCTCTCTCTCTCTCTCTCTCTCTCTCTCTCTGCAACAGATCAACATGAAAGTAAAACCATTCATATGATGATAATGATTATTATTGTTATTATTACCATGTTTTTTTACTACACTTCTATATTTAGTATATTATAAGCAAAGAGATATTAACAAATGGAAAAATAAACAATGTTTACATGCACAGTAGATACAGTGTACAATCCACTGCAATTACAGTATAAATACATGGATCACTGAGCCACCAATGCTCCTTTAGTCCAGCCCACTAATAAGCTACAATAATACTATCAGCTGTTTGGGAGGCAGATTGTAATGAAAAACAACAATTCTTGACAAATGATACTAAATGGTTCTTTTCAGTATTTTGTTTTCCAACTTCATGCAAACTTGATGAATTTGTTTATATGATGTATGTTCTATAGCAATCTACTGTCACATCCACATGACAGAGAGCCACCTAAATGGCTAAAATAATGCTAACTAAACAAGTTTTACATTACAAAACTTGTTGAGCTTGCAATGTTTTAGCCATTTAGTATTACTCCACTAATGTTTCCTTGTATGGCATTTAAGAAGTGTTTACAAATACCACAGTATTGCTAATACTAAGTCTAATTAAGAAGGACTGGGAGGGATCAAATGTTAAAAAAAAAAACAAAAACAAAAAAAAGTTGTGGCACTATATATGTATATGTCCCCTCCCTAAGATCAATGAAAAAGAAAAATCTGTAATCAAGCAATTCACATGTTTAAAGAGCGGATTCTCAGCATTAATTAAAGGGTATTTTTAAAAAACATTTTGGTTTCACCATGTAAAAATTACAGCATATTTTATTTAGCACATTTCGTCACTGACATCCAAGCCTGACTCGAGAACACTGTGATTGACAGGTAATTGGATTACATAAAAGGTTTGAAGTGGGATTATAAAAAAATTAAAAAATTAAAAAACTACATTAAAATTTCACATAAATGGGATAGGTCTCAACATTTGGCATTTAATTATGACAGAAGGGGTCCTGAAGCAGTACAGACCTGATTTGGGTGAAATATTCCTGAAACGTTTTCAAACAATCCCACCCCAATTGAGGCTGAGTGAGAACAAGCAACAATTTGGATTGAAATATCTCCCGAAATTTTAAAGGTTTCAAACTTCATTACACTACACTTGTTCATGATAGAAGGGATCTCGGTCTACATCCTAGCCCATTTCTGTGAAATTTTACTGTAGCGTTTGTGAATAATCCCACTTGAAACTTTCTGCATAATCCAATGTAAACCAATTGAGATAACTGAAATTTTGGATTGAAATATCTCTCCTAAATTAAAAGGTCTCAATCTTCTGACACTTGTTCATGATAGAAGAGGGCCTGATCTACACCTTTTAAATTTTGAGGAGAAATAGCCATCTAATATGTCCATTTTTCAATAGGATTCAATTACTGTATTTGTTTATGTAGACAGTTTTATTTGCATATGGTGTAGTGATATTTCATCCACACCATTTCAGATGTACATTATTTCCTGTTCTCTCATACACACGGGACGCAATGTTGAGAAAACAAAATGCGTGACACTTGGGTATTTGATCTTTCCATATTACAGTCTTGAAGGACGTGAAATGAGCGTAACATAATAAAAAATATTTTTTTGAAAACTTCATTACCACCAATTTCACATTAGCATCTTTGTTTAATTTCTCTCTTGAGTCGTGTTTCACTTTTAGAAGCAAATTATAGCCTTTGCAAACACGTAAGGAAGACCGTGAAACCATCCAATCATATAACGCAACCAATTCAAGGTGGACCGGAATTTTCAAATCGGGAGCCAACTGTCACGGATCTGTTTTTCTGTGTGAGGTTTTCCTTGTTGGGCTGCCAGATGGGGGCACTTCAGTTTTGTGTTTCAGTTTGTTCTCCCTCCCTGTGTTAATTGTATTATTAGTGGTCCAAGCAACAAAGCTGGTGGAACCCAATTGTATCTGTTAGGATTATTAGGGGTCCAAGCAGCGAAGCTGATGGAACCCTATTGTATCTGTTAGGATTATTAGGGGTCAAACTAGCGAAGCTGGTGGAACCCTATTGTATCTGTTCGGATTATTATTATTATTAGGGGTCCAAGCAGCGAAGCTGGTGGAACCCTATTGTTTATGTTAGGATTATTAGGGGTCCAAGCAGCGAAGGTGGTGGAACCCTATTGTATTTGTTAGGATTATTATTAGGGGTCCAAGCAGCGAAGCTGGTTGAAACCTATTGTATCTGTTCGGATTATGAGGGGTCTAAGCAGCGAAGCTGGTTGAACCCTATTGTATCTGTTAGGATTATTATTAGGGGTCCAAGCAGCAAAGCTGGTGGAACCCTATTGTATCTGTTAGGATTATTATTATTAAGGGTCCAAGCAGCGAAGCTGGTGGAACCCTATTGTATTTGTTAGGATTATTAGGGGTCCAAGCAGCGAAGCTGGTGGAACCCTATTGTATCTGTTAGGATTATTAGGGGTCCAAGCAGCGAAGCTGGTGGAACCCTATTGTATCTGTTAGGATTATTATTATTATTATTAGGGGTCCAAGCAGCGAAGCTGGTGGAACCCTATTGTTTTTGTTCAGATTATTAGGGGTCCAAGCAGCGAAGCTGGTGGAACCCTATTGTATCTGTTCGGATTATTATTATTATGATTATTATTAGGGGTCCAAGCACCGAAACTGGTGGAACCCTATTGCATCTGTTAGGATTATTATTAGGGGTCCAAGCACCGAAACTGGTGGAACCCTATTGCATCTGTTAGGATTATTATTAGGGGTCCAAGCAGCGAAGCTGGTGGAACCCTATTGTATCTGTTAGGATTATTATTAGGGGTCCAAGCAGCAAAGCTGGTGGAACCCTATTGTATCTGTTAGGATTATTATTATTAGGGGTCCAAGCAACGAAGCTGGTGGAACTCCAATGTATTTGTTAGGATTATTAGGGGTCCAAGCAGCGAAACTGGTGGAACCCTATTGTTTTTGTTAGGATTATTAGGGGTCCAAGCAGCGAAGGTGGTGGAACCCTATGTTATTTGTTAGGATTATTAGTAGGGGTCCAAGCAACGAAGCTGGTGGAAGCCTATTGTATTTGTTAGGATTATTAGGGGTCCAGGCAGCGAAGCTGGTGGAACCCTATTGTATCTGTTCGGATTATTAGGGGTCCAAGCAGGGAGGCTGGTGGAACCCTATTGTTTTTATTCAGATTATTAGGGGTCCAAGCAGTGAAGCTGGTGGAACCCTATTGTATTTGTTAGGATTATTATTATTATTAGCGGTCCATGCATCGAAGCTGGTGAAACCCTATTGTATCTGTTAGGATTATTATTATTATTATTAGGGGTCCAAGCAGCGAAGCTGGTGGAACCCTATTGTATCTGTTAGGATTATTATTAGGGGTCCAAGCAGCGAAGCTGGTGGAACCTTATGGTATCTGTTAGGATTATTAGGGGTCCAAGCAGCGAAGCTGATGGAACCCTATTGTATCTGTTAGGATTATTAGGGGTCAAACTAGCGAAGCTGGTGGAACCCTATTGTATCTGTTCGGATTATTATTATTATTAGGGGTCCAAGCAGCGAAGCTGGTGGAACCCTATTGTTTATGTTAGGATTATTAGGGGTCCAAGCAGCGAAGCTGGTGGAACCCTATTGTATCTGTTAGGATTATTTGGAGTCCAAGCAGCGAAGCTGGTGGAACCCTATTGTATCTGTTAGGATTATTGGTGGTCCAAGCAGCGATGCTGGTGGAACCCTATTGTATTTGTTAGGATTATTATTAGGGGTCCAAGCAGCGAAGCTGGTGGAACCCTATTGTATCTGTTCATATTATTAGGTGTCCAAGGAGCGAAGCTGGTGGAACCCTATTGTTTCTGTTAGGATTATTATTAGGGGACCAAGCAGCGAAGTTGGTGGAACCCTATTGTATCTGTTAGGATTATTAGGGGTCCAAGCAGCAAAGCTGGTGGAACCCTATTGTATCTGTTAGGATTATTATTAGGGGTCCAAGCAGCGAAGCTGGTGGAACCCTATTGTATCTGTTAGGATTATTATTAGGGGTCCAAGCAGCGAAGCTGGTGGAACCCTATTGTATCTGTTCGGATTATTTCCCATGCAAGACCTCCTTGCTTCGTGAACTCTCAATCACGGTTGATGGCACCACAGTGACTGCCTCTCACTCTGCCAAGAGCTTGGGGGTGGTCCTGGATGACCAACTGGACCTCAAGGAGCACATCAAGGCAACATCACGGTCCTGCAGATTCCTCCTGTACAACATCAGAAGGATTCGACCTTACCTGACGACGCACTCCACCCAGCTGCTCGTCCAGGCTACGGTGACCTCTCGCCTTGATTACTGCAACTCTCTCCTTGCAAACCTGCCAGCTTGTGCCATACAGCCACTACAGATGATTCAGAATGCCGCTGCCCGACTCATCTACAACCTCCCCAAATTCTCCCACGTCACTCCTCTGCTGCGATCACTTCACTGGCTACCGGTCGCTGCCAGGATCCGGTTCAAAGCCCTGACCCTTGCCTACACTGCCGCCAACAGGACAGCCCCCATCTACTTGCAGGACATGACTCAATTCTATGTGCCTGCTCGACCACTCCGCTCTGCGGCAGCAGGGCGCCTTGTAACCCCTCCCACCCGCCCAAAGGGATCACAGAGCTTCTCCACCCTAGCTCCCCAGTGGTGGAACGAACTCCCCGTCCCTCTCCGAACCTTCCCCTCACTATCCATCTTCCGCCGTGGCCTGAAGACTCATCTCTTCAGACTATACCTAGACTAACCACCACCACGCTGTAAAAAAAAAAAAAAAAAAAAACCCTTTTTCCTGTCACTTGTTACATGTTGCCCCATCCCTGCACTTCTTGGTAATTTGTATTTGTCCTAATACTGTAGCTTATTCTTCTGCCTAGTTGGCTTTGCAGATGTTAGACCAGAATAGTGTTCAGTTTTCTCGGCTAGAAATAGCTGTACAAAATAAGTAATTGTACCTTACTGAACCCGTGTTCAGCAGTTGTCTACGATCATGAAAATGCACTTTTTTGTACGTCGCTTTGGATAAAAGCGTCTGCCAAATGAATGTAATGTAATGTAATTAGGGGTCCAAGCAGCAAAGCTGATGGAACCCTATTGTATTTGTTAGGATTATTATTAGGGGTCCAAGCAGCGAAGCTGGTGGAACCGTATTGTATCTGTTCAGATTATTAGGGGTCCAAGCAGCAAAGCTGGTGGAACCCTATTGTATTTGGTAGGATTATTATTATTATTAATAGGGGTCCAAGCAGCGAAACTGGTGGAACCCTATTGTATCTGTTAGGATTTTTATTAGGGGTCCAAGCAGCGAAGCTTTTGGAACCCTATTGTATTTGTTAGGATTATTATTAGGTGTCCAAGCAGCGAAGCTGGTGGAACCCTATTGTATTTGTTAGGATTATTAGGGGTCCAAGCAGCAAAGCTGGTGGAACCCTATTGTATCTGTTCGGATTATTTTTATTATTATTATTAGGGGTCCAAGCAGCGAAGCTGGTGGAACCCTATTGTATTTGTTAGGATTATTATTAGGGGTCCAAGCAGCGAAGCTGGTGGAACCCTATTGTATCTCTTAGGATTATTAGGGGTCCAAGCAGCGAAGCTGGTGGAACCCTATTGTTTTTGTTAGGATTATTATTCTTATTATTTTTCTCTGCTAAAAGTGTCTGAGGCTCAGCAACCATAAGTCCTACAGCAAGCAAATTTGGCAGGTGGGTTCCTATGGCCCCCCACCTATGTCCGCCATATTGTTTGCCCGCCATTTTAACTTTTTCGTTTGGGCGTGGAAACTTTCTCTGCTAAAATGTCTGAGGCTCAGCAACCATAAGATGTATACCTACCCAATTTCGTAGGTGGGTTTCTATGGCCCCCCACTAATCAGGCACTAAAAATCACCTATTTCGGCCAGATGGTGGCGCTATAACAAAGGGTCATGTTTAAAAGGTCATAACTCCCACACCGTAAGTCAGATCAACACAAAACTTCATCGGCCGCTGCATCTGAATGTGCTCTACAACTTTGTCATTGGGATGCTGAGAGAAATCGTATTCTCAATTTAATCTCTAAATTGACTGTAAGCTTAGGGTTGTAACTAGGTAGCTGCTTCGTGGGTGACTTAGTTGATGCGCTTGTCTTAACTATTGCTTGTATTTTTGCATAGACTGCGTTGTTGCTGTTCTTATTTGTGTTAGTGTTAATCAGTTTAACCTACAGGGTCCAAGTTGAACTATGCGGTTGTTCCCTGCACTTGGAACGGTAAGCTACTGCCCTCTAGGGTTTTCGACACATTTACATTACATTGCATTACATTACAGGCATTTGGCTCTTATCCAGAGCGACGTACAACAAAGTGTATAACCATAACCAGGAACAAGTATGACGAAACCCCTAGAGAGAAGTACCGGTCCAAGTGCAGGGAACAACCGCATAGTTCAACTTGGACCCTGAAGGCTAAACTGATTAACACTAACACAACGAGAACGGCAACAACGCAGTCTATGGAAAAAATACAAGCAGTAGTTAAGACAGTTAATGCACCTAAGTCACCTACGAAACAGCTGCCTAGTTACAACCCTAAGCTTACAGTCATTTACAGGGGGGTAGAGAGGGATGGGGAGAGGTGCAGCCTGAAGAGGTGAGTCTTCAGTCGTCGTTTGAAATGGGTCAGTGTCTCAGCTGTTCTGACCTCCACAGGGAGGTCATTCCACCATCGTGGGGCCAGAACAGACAGGAGACGTGTTCTGGAAGTGCAGGTGTGAAGAGGGGGAGGTGCTAGGCGTTCTGAGGTAGCAGAACGGAGGGATCTGGCTGGCATGTAGGGTTTGAATATCTTGTGGAGGTATGCTGGGGCTGATCCCTTGACTGCCTGGTATGCTAGGACCAATGTTTTAAATTTGATGCGAGCTATAACAGGCAGCCAGTGGAGGGTAGTGAGCAGGGGAGTGACATGGGAGTGTCTGGGGAGGTTGAAGACCAGACGAGCCGCAGCATTCTGAATGAGTTGCAGGGGTCTGGTGGCAGATGCCGGTAGTCCAGCCAGAAGAGAGTTGCAGTAGTCCAGGCGGGATAGAACCATTGCTTGGACCAGGAGCTGGGTTGAGTAGGTGGTGAGAAAGGGGCGGATTCTGCGGATGTTATACAGGAAAAATCTGCATGCCCGGCTTACTGCTGCGATGTTCTTGGAGAGGGACAGCCTGTTGTCCTTCACCACTCCGAGATTCTTGGCAGTGGGTGATGATGTCACTAAGGTGTCCCCTAGGGAAATGGAAAAGTCGAGGAGGGGAGAGGATAGAGCAGGAATACAGATTAGCTCCGTCTTTCCCGGGTTGAGCTTCAGGTGGTGATTGTCCATCCAGCTTTGTATGTCCCTCAGGCAAGCGGAGATGCGGTCAGGGACCTGTGTGTCCGATGGGGAGAAGGAGAGAAAGAATTGCGTGTCGTCGGCATAAGAGTGATAGGACAAGCCATGGGCAGATATTACAGGGCCAAGGGATCTGGTGTACAAGGAGAAGAGAATGGCACCGAGGACTGAGCCCTGGGGAACTCCGGTGGCGAGGGGACGGGGAGGTGATACCTTACCCGCCCAGGCAACCTGGAAGGAACGAACAGAGAGGTAAGACTCAATCCAGTCAAGGACTGTGCCGCAGATCCCTGATGCTGCCAGGGAGGACAGGAGGATAGAGTGCTTCACAGTGTCAAATGCAGCGGAGAGGTCTAGAAGAATCAGGACAGAGGAGAGGGAGGCTGCTCGTGCGGCATGGAGTGACTCACTGACCGAGAGGAGTGCAGTCTCGGTCGAGTGGCCAGGCCTGAAGCCAGACTGGTGGGGATCAAGCAGGTTGTTGTGAGAGAAGAAAGCAGAGAGTTGGTTAGATGCAGCACGTTCAAGTGTTTTGGATAGGAAAGGGAGGAGAGATACCGGGCGGTAGTTTTGAATGACTGAAGGATCTAGTGTGGGTTTCTTCAGCAGCGGGGTGATGTGGGCCCTCTTGAAGGATGAGGGGAAACATCCAGAAGATAGGGAGGAGTTCACGAGGGAGGTGACAAAAGGGAGGAGTCAGGGGTGATTGCCTGGAGGAGAGATGAGGGGATAGGGTCGAGGGCACAGGTGGTAGGGCGGTGGATGAGCAGAAGCTGGGAAACTTCAGAGTCTGAGAGGAGAGAAAATGTGGAGAAACAGGGCGCAGAGGGCACAGAGGGCGCAGAGGGGGGCAAAGGGCGCAAAGGAGCTGCGGATGTCTGCAATCTTTTCGTCAAAGAATGCTGCAAAGTAATCTGCAGTGAAGGAAGACTGGGGTGGAGGAGGTGGCACGCTGAGGAGAGAAGAGAAAATAGAGAAAAGTTGACGAGGGTTAGAAATGGAGTTATGAATTTTAGTTTGGTAGAATTTTGCCTTAGCGGCAGTGACAACAGAGGAAAACTCTGTCAGGAGAGACTGATAGGCTGAGAGGTCAGATGGGTCCCTGGATTTGGCCCACTTCCTCTCAGCAGCGCGGAGGCTGGCCCTGGAGGTGCGTAGGATGTCAGACATCCATGGACTGGGAGGGGATGAACGTGCTGGCCTAGGGACGAAGGGGCATAGGGAGTCGAGTGCTGAGGAGAGAGATGAAGTTAGGGTGGAGGATGCAGAGTTAGTGGGGAGCTTGGAAAATGATTGAAGAGTGGGGAGGGAAGCAGTCACTCTGAGAGCAAGAGAAGAGGGTGATAGAGAGCGGAGGTTACGGCGGACAGTGACAGTGGGGATGGGAGGAGGAGAGGGAGGATGTGGAGAGAGGGGGAGGGAGAAGGAGATGAAGTGATAGTCAGACGTATGCAGGTGGGTAACCGTAAGGTTGGAGCTGGAGCAGGTCCTCAGGAAGATCAGGTCTAGGACGTTGCCTGCCTTGTGGGTTGGGGGAGAGTGTTGTACGGAGAGGTCGAAGGAGTGCAGTAGTGGTAGGAAGGCAGCAGACTGGGAGGCCTCTAGGTGGATGTTAAAATCTCCCAGGAGGATGAGCGGGGTGCCGTCCTCAGGGAAGGAGCTGAGCAAGGTGTCTAGCTCATCCAGGAAGCTTCCCAGGGGCCCCGGGGGACGATAAATAACAATAATATAGAGGTTAGCAGGGTAGGTGATAGAGACAGGATGGAATTCAAAAGTGGATATAGACAAGGAGGGGGAGAACAGAGAATTTCCAGGTGGGGGAGGTCAGTAGACCAGTACCACCACCACGGCCAGATCGCCGGGGGGTGTGGGAGAAGGAGTAGGAGGATGAGAGGGCAGCAGGAGTGGCAGAGTTGTCTGGTGTGATCCAGGTCTCTGTGAGGGCAAGGAACTGCAGGGATAGGAGAGAGGCATAGGCGGAGATGAAGTCTGCCTTGCGCGTAGCAGACTGGCAGTTCCATAGCCCCCCTGTGACCGTGAAGTTCTCACAGGGGGTCAGCGGGGGGTAGCAGAGGTTAGAGGGGTTCCGTTGTCGAGGGGGGCCACGTCGCTGGAAGCGCCTTCTGAGGGGGAGAGCACAGACTGGAATGGGGAGCTCGTTCATAAACTAGGAGGTAGTGTACCTAATTAGCAACTGAAAACCTGAGTCGAATAACGCGCTGATTACACAGGTTCACAGTCTGTAATAGTGCAATAATCGCAATCTATCAATTCTAAGAATCAAAGTGGTAGATAGAAGCCTAGCACAACCTAAAAACAAAGAAACCTAACACAACCTAAAAACAAAGAACAGTTTCCACACAGGGAAAAGTTTAAAATCTAACGCGGTATGTAATTAGTAAATGAACGCAGATACTTATCCACTCTAGCAGGACGGATTTCGGCAGTTCTACGCACCTGGACGAATTATACACTTACTCATTTGTTCCTGGTTATGCTTATACACTTTGTTGTACGTCGCTCTGGATAAGAGCGTCTGCCAAATGCCTGTAATGTAATGTAATATTCCGTAGCAACAAGATAAACCCGACATTAGCCCTAAAATATGCCAATACAGCAGTGAAAACGCTGCCCACTGAATAACGAAATAAATGAGACAAAGTTTTTAAAAATTATACCATGTCATTCTACAGTCAATATCTGGGTCTAAACATTGAACAAATATACAATTTTACCAATTGTTTTACGCGTAGAGATATCCCTTTTGCGACTGAGTGGTCATATATTGTCTTGGACAACCCGTCTGTGAAATATACGCACATTTGTGATAACTGGGTAGGCTACATTCCAAAATAGCTGTGCGTAATACCACACCTGTTGCTTACGGCGTTGTCGCCCTTTTTAGTACAATTTGGTATGATTGACAATTCATTTATTCAGTTGGTGAGAGTATAAGCTCTCTAACGATGTATAACATGTTTGATTTTGCTGTTGGAATAGCGTTTTATAGGGCAGCGTAACCGATGTCTACATAAATAAAACGGTAGGCTACTTTGTGCGCAGCAGGCAGATCGCGAGTTGATATTACGTCTTTTTTTTCGTTTTTTCTCAATGTCGTATTTATTATTTGAAATGTGTATTTATGTGTTATTATTCTATCTGTCTCTGTGGCGTTCTGAAATGTGAATTCTCTGCTAAGCTGAGCAATGGATTGGAATATGTGTCTGACGTAGTGTTGCACGGTATACCAAAACTTCAGCACTTTCTCGGTACTTAAAAAAAAAGAAAAAAAAAAGAAAGTTTCGCTATTAGAATATTCCGACGTTCGGTAGTTTTGAGTCAAATGTAAAAGCCAGGGAAAATTGTCTCCCGCATTACTGATTGAAAGGATGAAAAGTGTAATTTGTCAGAATCTTCGCTAGAAGGCAGTAGCAACTAAAGTTGCCAAGTGAGGTGACTTGCGCTTGTGCACTCAGCTCCTTGATACAGCGCAAGCTTTGACTCAGTTCACTTCAGTAGCAATAGGTGTTCCAATTTGGAAATATTTTATTATAGATAGATCCTGTATTGTTATTAAACTATGCTGTTTTTAAATCTATTTAAAGGTGAACGACCTGTTTTAAAGATTATTCAGTTTACAACTGTTTAATTTTTATTTAACATATTTTTCTCTTGTTCAGTGTTGTAACACTATAGGCCTATGCATTTTAATATGTTGAAGAGGCTTCAACTTAAAGGTTGTTAATGAACCAGGTTGTTAATAAACCATGAATTCGAAAATGAGGTCAACCCTTGTGGACATTACGTTTCTGATCTATTAAGGTAATTTCAGTATCGTTAGGTACCGAGTATCGAATTAGCATCGTTTAAGTTTCAAGTATCATTTCAGTATTGAGTATCGTGATACTAAACCTGGTATCAGTATCAAAGTCACAATTTTGGTATCGTGACAACACTAGTGTGACGCCTTTTTTAGTTGCGGCGCAGAAACACTGCAGCTGTGCATACACGCCGGACCATCTTAAGTGTTACGACATGCCATCTAAAGCCGGGCACCCACCGCACGCGTATCGACCGCGAGCGCACTACGCGCGTATTATGCGCGTAACTTAAGCGTAGTTGAAGCACTGTTCTTGCAACGGGCGACGTTGTCTCCACCAGATGCGAACGCGTCGCGAACCTGCTGCGAAGCTCGCGCAACACAAGCGAACTGAAGCGTAGTTTTTCGCTTCTGTTCTATTTTTTCGGCTTGTCGCGCGTCACAATGGCCTGTTTATACACAGAAATATGCTCTAAAATGCTAGGTATACATGCTCTGATTTATATTTCATCCTTGTATTACTGGGGGTGTGTCCCTAGTTCCCTCTTGCAGTAGTGGAGAACAAGATAAAACCAGATAAACACCAGATATTTTATAAGCAGCTAAAAAATACAAGCCTTTTTGTTTTTCTATTGTCCTGGCAGGAAAACAAAATTAAAACTGGAAAAAAGGCAAACTTAGTTTCGCTATCTTATTTTGCGGAGGGGGCGGGGTAAATTTGAAAATACACCACAGAAAGACATAGCCTATTGAATGATGTAGAAGTGAATGCACCGAGCAGCGGTTTGTTAGCTCGAGTGTTGGAAGGTAGTTTTTAACCAACCATTGCTCAGCCTATTTGATTTTTCCGATGTCTTCGTTCGCCGTGCTTTCAAAAAGGGCTTGTTAATAAAATCAGATAATCCACAGTGCTTTAAAAAATCTGATTTAGTGGTCTTGCCAATGAAAATGCACCTATTTTATAAATTAAGTTGTAAGCAAGCCTTTATGGCATTTGTACTTCAAAGCTTCCGGTGTTCATGACATTGTGGTGTTCATATCCCTTCAAGTTTAAACTGTTACGCTATCTTTTTGATGATTAACTGATTTTACTAAATATGATCATATAAATGTTTTGACGTGAATAACAAGACGACATGGGAATTCCCAATGGTTGATTATGGATTATTTATTATTATTATTATTATTATTATTATTATTATTATTATTATTATTATTATTATTATGATCATTACATATTCTTCATAAAGTTGGCACGCTTGTTAACCAAGCAAATAAATTAATGCAGTTTGAGATTGATTATTATGCAGGCTACGTTGCGATTTAAGCTTATGGTAATTCTTTAAAGCGTTTACTTTCTCACGTATTTACATGTGTTAAAAAATATTACCATATTAACAGACTGAAAAAGGTCTCTCACAAAGTATTCACTTACCCATAATCAACAGTCGTGAACAAACGTGAAATACATGATGTAATCCCACTGCAGACTGCGAGAGCCACTAGGAATATAGAGCTTTAAGCAAGCCTTTGCGCGACACAAACGGAACCAGTGGAGACACGCTACGCGCCGCGCCATGCTGCTTCGCCGTGCTGGGTGGTGGGTGCCCGGCGTAAGTGTTACGACAGTAAAGGCCTTTATGGGAAGCGGCCAGGACATATCCATGGCGACGTAACTAAGTCATCCGACAGCGTCTCTTCGCACAAAATTGGCCATTAGTCATCAACATTTTATACAATCATGATATTCAGTAGATATGTTGGGTGAAGGCATATGATCATGAGGACAAAGCCATTTTAAAATCGCTCCATAGGGCCGCGATGGTGCCAATGCTTGGACCCCTCCCAACGCTGCTTGCGGCTTTAATTATTCTTATTTTTCTCCGCTAAAAGTGTCTGAGGCTCAGCAACCATACGTTCTAGAGCAACCAAATTTGGTGGGTGGGTTCCTATGGCCCCCCACTACTCAGGCACTAAGAATCACCTATGTCGGCCAGATGGTGGTGCTATAACAAAGGATTCTGTTTAAAAGGTCATAACTCCTACAGCGTAAGTCAGATCAACACAAAACTTCATTGACCGATGCATCTGAATGTGCTCTACAACTTTGCTTTTGGGACCACCTATGTCCGCCATATGGTTTGCCCACCATTTGCACCTTTTTATTAGGTGGGGTGCGGAAGAGCTGGAGCTCCAAATCTAAGCGTTACGACATCTAGTAAACTTCTTTACGGCAAGCGACATCCATGGCGACGCAAGTAATCCGACACCGTAGGGTCTAGTTTTTTATCGGCGAGGGGAGGGTCTGAACGTCAGGGAAGCAATAGAAGACAGTGCCAGCCAGAGTGCATGCTAGGCTACCAAGAGTTTGTTAATAAAAGCTTTTTGAGAGGATGAATAATTACTTTTCTTGAGCCTGCATCCATTTCATGACAGTATCGGGTGAGTTCGTTTAGTCTTTGAATCTGTCATTATGCTGAGAAATAGCTTAACCATTTTATTGATAGGTTCTGAGTTTCTGTGCAAATGCGCGAAAACACGCTGATATAATGAAACAACGACGGTAGCCTAATACATATACAGTCCGCTTCGTTCCGTTGCTTCCATAACATAACGACCTACAGCTGCAGTTTCTCGCTGCAATTACTAATATTGAACATAAACAAATGACGCAATTTATGCTGTAGTCTGCCAATGTCTAAATAAATAATACGGTCCATTTGAAGACAATATCGGGTGAGTTCGTTCAGTCTTTAAATCTGTCATTATGCTGAGAAATAGCTAAACCATTTTACTGATAGGTTCCGAGTTTCTGTGCAAATGCGCGCAAACACGCTGGTATAATAAAACAATGACGGTAATACATATGCAGTCCGCTTCGTTCCGTTGCTAGCATAACATAAACTATCTTGCATCTACAGCTGCAGTTTCTCGCATCAATTTCTAATATTGAATATAAACAAAAGACGCAATTTATGCTGTAAATCGTATTCTCAATTTAATCTCTAAATCAACTGTAAGCTTAGGGTTGTAACTAGGTAGTTGTTTCGTAGGTGACTTCACTAGTCTTAACTATTGCTTGTATTTTTGCATAGACTGCGTTGTTGCTGTTCTTGTTTGTGTTAGTGTTAATCAGTTTAACCTACAGGGTCCAAGTTGAACTATGCGGTTGTTCCCTGCACTCGGAACGGTAGGCTACTGCCCTCTAGGGTTTTCGACACACTTGTTCCTGCTTATGGTTAAACACTTTGTTGTACGTCGCTCTGGATAGGAGCGTCTGCCAAATGCATGTAATGTAATGTAATGCAATATTCCGTAGCAACAAGATAAACCCGACATTAGCCCTAAAATATGCCAATACAGCAGTGAAAACGCTGCTCACTGAATAACGAAATAAGAGAGACTAACTTTTTTTAAAATGATACCATGTCATTCTACAGTCAATATCTGGGACTAAACATTGAATAAATATACAATCTTACCATTGGTTTTACACGTAGATGTCCCTTTTGCGAATGAGTGGTCATATATTATCTTGGACAATCCGTTTGTGAAATATATGCGCATTAGTGACGCCCAGGTCGGCTCTCTTCAAAAATAGCTGTGCGTAATACCACACCTGTTGCTTATGGCGTTGTCGCCCTTTTTAGTGCAATTTGGCTTGATTGACAATTCATTTATTCAGTAGGTGAGAGTATAAGCTTTCTAACGATGTATAACATGTCTGATTTTGCTTTTGAAATAGCGTTTTATAGGTCAGCGTAACCAAAGATTTTGCCAATGTATAAATAAATAAAACGGTAGGCTGCTCTGCGCGTAGGTCACGACTTGATATTTCGTCTTTTGTTTCGTTTTTTCTCAATGTTGTATTTATTATTTGAAATGCGTATTTATGTGTTATTATTCTATCTGTTTCTGAGGCGCTCTGAAGTGTGCATTCTCTGCTAAGCTGAGCAATGGATTGGAATATGTGTCTGACGTAGTGTTGCACAGTATACCGAAACTTCAGCACTTTTTCGGTACTTAAAAAAGAATTTTCCGACATTCGGTAGTTTTGTGTCAAATGTAAAAGCCTGGGAAATGTGTCTCACGCATTACTGATTTAGAGGATGAAAGGTGTAATTTGTCAGAATCTTCGCTAGATGGCAGTAGCAACTAAGGTTGTCGACCAAGATGACGGCGCGTGCACAACGCGAGGCTCAGCGTCTCTCCAGTTTTCGCAAATTAGCGGTTATCTACTTAGTCGTTTTAAGTCTGTTCACTCAGAACAGTTTTGCATACGTATCGTACACCCAACAAGAACTTTTGGATATAGGATTATTCAACTTGGACAACTTTATCAGCGATCTCCGGCTCTACTCTGAGACCGTCAGGACACCGGAGGCTACCAACCCGGCTCCGCCGGCCGGAAGTACTCGCAGGCGGCGTCGAGACCGCAAACAAAAGCGGGGAACAAGAGGAGGGCTAAGAGCCAAGCTAAGGCTATCTCCTCATCGGCTATCTCTACCCAGCATTTTCCTCGCCAATGTACGGTCCCTGGCGAACAAAATGGATGAACTGCGACTGCGGATCACCACTCATAAAAGAATTATGGACTGCAACCTCATGATTTTTACGGAAACTTGGCTTAACAGTGGCGTTCCCGATAGCGCCATTGAGCTACCTGGGCGCTACATCCTCAGGGCGGACAGAACAACTGATGACTCCGGTAAAACCAGAGGTGGGGGATTGTGCATTTATGTCAACAAAGCTTGGTGCACAGACAATGCCATTATCAAGAGTCACTGCTCTCCTAACCTAGAACATCTCATGGTTAAGTGCAGACCTTTTTATCTGCCCAGAGAGTTTACATCTGCTGTTGTGACTGCAGCATACATACCCCTGGACGCTAATGCTAAGCTTGCTATGAAAGAACTGCAGGCCGCCATTAGCAAACAACAGACTACACACCCGGAGGCAGCCTTTATTATTGCGGAAGATTTCAATCACTCCAACCTAAAGACTGTACTCCCCAAATTCCATCAGCATGTCTCCTGCCCTACAAGAGGGGACAAGACCTTAGACCATGTCTACACTAACATGGCATACAAAGCCATTCCCCTCCCCCACCTGGGACAGTCTGATCACCTCTCATTGTTCCTACTCCCTAAATACACACCACTCATCAAACGTGTGAAACTGTCAGTTAGAACAGTTAAAGTATGGCCTGAGGGAGCAGACTCTGTCCTACAGCACCAGTTTCAACACACAGACTGGAGTATGTTTGCCACTCAGGCCACCCTGGATTCCCACACAGACATTGATGCCTATGCCTCCTCTGTTTTGGACTATATCAACACTATCATCAACAGTGTTACCACCCACAAACAGATTACAACATTCCCCAATCAGAAGCCGTGGATGAACAGAGAGGTCCGCCTACTGCTGAAGGCACGCGACGCTGCTTTCAGATCAGGTGACGCGCAGGCCTACAGTTCAGCCAGGGCTAACCTGAAAAGGGGCATCAAGAGGGCCAAGCACAGCCACAAGCTAAGGATTGAGGAGCACTTCACCTACAACTCCGACCCCCGACGCATGTGGCAGGGCATCCAGGCCATCACGGACTACAAACCCACCTACACCTCCCCCCCAACCAGCGACACGCTCGCTTTGACAGGGACAACCAGGAGGCGGCCATCAAGGCTGTACTCCCTGCAGACCACCAGCCCCTTACACTCGCCCCCACCGACGTGTGTGCAGCACTGAGCAGGATCAATGCACGCAAGGCTGCTGGCCCTGATGGCATCCCCGGACGCGTGCTCAGGGCCTGCGCTGGGCAGCTGACTGAGGTCCTGACTGACATCTTCAACCTGTCACTGGCCCAAGCAGCTGTCCCCACGTGCTTCAAATCCACCTCCATCGTGCCGGTGCCAAAACACTCCTCTGCAGCGAGCCTAAATGACTTCCGCCCTGTTGCACTCATCTCCACCATCATGAAGTGCTTTGAGAGGCTGGTCCTGGCTCATCTCAAATCCTGCCTACCACCCACACTGGACCCCTTCCAATTCACCTACTGTCAAAATAGGAGTACGGAGGATGCCATCTCCACAGCGCTGCCCTCCGCCCTCTCCCACTTGGACAACAACAACACCTATGTAAGAATGCTGTTCATTGACTTTAGTTCAGCATTCAACACCATCATCCCCTCCAAACTGATCACCAAACTTGGTGACCTTGGTATCAACCCCTCCCTCTGCAACTGGATATTAGACTTCCTAACCAACAGACCTCAGTATGTTAGGTTAGACAACCTCACCTCCTCAACCCTCATCCTGAGCACCGGCGTCCCACAAGGCTGTGTGCTGAGTCCTCTCCTATACTCCCTCTTCACTCATGACTGCACTCCTGTACATGGCTCCAATACCATTATCAAGTTTGCAGACGACACAACGGTGGTTGGTCTCATAAATAACAACGATGAGACGATGAGCCTACAGGGAGGAGGTCCAGCACCTGGCGGCGTGGTGCGCCGACAACAACCTGGCCCTCAACACCAAGAAGACCAAGGAGCTCATTGTGGACTTCAGAAAGACCAAAGGAGGCACGCACACCCCTATCTGCATTGACGGGACGGAGGTTGAGCGTGTCACCAGCTTCAAGTTTCTGGGCGTCCACATCTCCGAGGACCTCTCCTGGGCCCTCAACACTTCGACCCTGGTCAAGAAGGCTCACCAGCGACTCTTCTTCCTGAGGAGACTGAGGAAAGCCCATCTGTCTCCTCAGATTCTGGTGAACTTCTACCGCTGCACAATTGAAAGCATCCTCACCAACTGCATCACAGTTTGGTACGGCAGCTGTTCTGCCTCGGACCGGAAAGTACTTCAGAGGGTGGTGAAAACCGCCCAACGCATCACCAGCACTCCACTCCCAGCAATTCAGACTGTCCAGCACAAGCGGTGTCTGCGGAAGGCACGCAGCATCACCAGGGACACCTCTCACCCCAGTCACAGACTGTTTGCCCTCCTTCCCTCTGGGAGGCGCTACAGGAGCCTCCGTTCTAGGACCAGCAGGTTCAAGAACAGCTTTTTCCCCTCAGCTGTCACCTTGCTGAACTCTGCACCACAGTGACAGCCCCCCCCCCCACCCCGGATACCCCCACCTGGACCCCCCCAGCCCCCCCCCCCACTCAACTTACTCCAATGACTGAATCTCGCACCTTGCTAATAATATATTTATCATATTTATACCGATCCACTGTCTATACTGTTTATAAATGTCTATACTGGTCATACCACATTGTATTGTATTCATATTTATTCACTTATGTACATACACCTTACTGCACTTTACTGCTTCTTTTGCACTTCTGGTTAGATGCTAACTGCATTTCGTTGTCTCAGTACGTGTACTCTGTGCAATGACAATAAAGTTGAATCTAATCTAAAAAGTGAGGTGACTTGCCCTTGTGCACTCAGCTTGTTGATACAGCGCAAGCTTCCACTCAGTTGACTTCAGTAGCAATAGATGTTCTAATTTGTAAATATTTTATTATAGGAAGATGGTGTATTGTTATTAAAATATGCTGTTTTTAGATCTATTTAAAAGTGAAAGACCTGTTTAACGAGTATTTAGTTTACAATTGTTACATTTTTAAAATATATTTAATATATTTTTCTATTGTTTAGTGTTGTAAGACTATAGGCCTATGCTTATTAATATGTTGAACAGGCTTCAACTTAAAGGTTGTTAATAAACCAGGTTTTTAATAAACCGTGATTTCGAAAATCAGGTCAACCCTTGTGGACATTACGTTTCTGATCTATTAAGGTAATTTCAGTATCGTTAGGTACCGAGTATCGAATCAGCATCGTTTAAGTTTCAAGTATCATTTCAGTATTGAGTACCGTGATACCAAACCTGGTATCAGTATAAAAGTCAAAATTTTGGTATCGTGACAACACTAGTGTGACACCTTTTTTAGTTGTGGCGCAGAAGCACTGCCGCTGTACATACACGCCGGGCCATCTAAGTGTTACGACATGCCATCTAAGTGTTACGACATAGTAAAGTCCTTTACGGGAAGCGGCCAGGACACATCCATGGTGACGCAACTAAGTCATCAGACAGCAATACAAATTTGGCCATAAGTCATCAATATTTTACTACGTCAGACACATATTCCAATCCATTGCTTATCGTGATATTCAGTAGATATGTTGGGTGAAGGTATATGATCATGAGGACAAAGCCATTTCAAAATCGCTCCATAGGGGGCGCGATAGTGCCAATGCTTGGACCCCTCCCAACGCCGCTTGCGGCTTTAATTAGGGGTCCAAGCAGCGAAGCTGGTGGAACCCTATTGTATCTGTTAGGATTATTATTATTATTCTTATTATTTTTCTCCGCTAAAAGTGTCTGACGCTCAGCAACCATAAGACCTAGAGCAACCAAATTTGGCAGGTGGGTTCCTATGGCCCCCCACTACTCAGGCACTAAAAATCACCTATGTCGGCCAGATGGTGGCGCTATAACAAAGGGTCATACTTTAAAAAGGTCATAACTCCCACACCGTAACTCAGATCAACACGAAACTTCATCGACCGATGCATCTGAGTGTGCTCTACAACTGTGCCATTGGGAGCACCTATATCCACCATATTGTTTGCCCGCCATTTGGACTTCTTTATTAGTTGGGGTGCGGAAGAGCTGGAGCTCCAAATCTAAGTGTTACGACATCTAGTAAACTTCTTTACGGCAAGCGGCTAGAAGACATCCATGGCGACGCAAGTAATCCGATACCGTCAGGTCTAGTTTTTATCAGTGAGGGGAGGGTCTGAATGTCGGGGAAGCAATGGAAGACAGTGCCAGCCAGAGTGCATGCTAGGCTACTAAAAGTTTGTTAGTAACAACTTTTTGAGAGGATGAATAATTACTTTTCTTTGGCATGGATCCATTTGAAGACAGTATCGGATGAGTTTGTTTAGTCTTTGAATCTATCATTATGCTGAGAAATAGCTAAACCATTTTATTGATAAGTTTTGAGTTTCGGTGCAAACGCGCAAAAACACACTGGCATAATAAAACAATGACGATAATACATGTATAGTCCACTTTGTACCATAACATAAACTATCTTGTGTCTACAGCTGCAGTTTCTCACTGCAACCACTAATATTGAATATAAACAAAAGATGCAATTTGTGCTGTAGTAAATAATACTACTTAAATCAATAATACGGTACTCTGAGCGCAGTACGCAGGTAGCAGGGATGGCGAATTGATTTTTCGTTTTTTGCTACTAAAAGTTTGTTAGTAAAAGCTTTTGATCTGGCACTAGACGATCATGGGGGAAAATGTAAACAAAAGCACTTCTTGTTTCTCTAAAATTCAGTAAATACTGAATTAGAGCCCGACCGATATATCGGTTTGGCCGATATATCGACCATTATTTGACTTTTTTAACGACATCGATATCGGCAGTTATGCAGCCGATGTGTCCTGATTTTTAAATAAGTATAATAAACAAAAAAAGATTGATTATTTATCTGTACTTGTCTGTTTTAACGTTGTAATTGCTATTTACTAGAATTATCCAGTAGAGGGAGCTCTAATACAAGTGTGAACTGCAGCAACTGACCCGCTACTTCTGTAATAAGATGTTTGTCACTCGTGCCTCATCCAATATTCTCCACTGCATGACTTGTCTGCACAGATTCGATTTCTGCAATAAAGGTATGTATATTTAGTGAAAGTTTTTAATTAAATGCGTTTATACGACCACTATGTTTGTCAATCCTCATTATCAAGAGAGCTAGCTAGCTAACATATTTGGTTCACTTTAGCAAGCTAGCTGGCTAGCAAGCCTTTTTGAAGTGGCAGTGAGCACATAAGCAGCGTAGGATCTACGTTTCCAGAGGACATTGCTGTATTCTCAAATAAATAACCAGCCAAAATAAAATGGTGATTGAATCATATTTGTTTTTTTTAATCTGAGATAATGATATTAGCTACTATATGATGCTGTGTCAATAGCCAACACGTTATTGCAAGCGAGTGTGTCATCTAGTCACGCCTCATCAAAAACGCCGATAAAACACTTCTAACGTGGATCATTTTAAGCTATGTTATCTAGCTTTGTCGTGGTAACATGAGAGAAGGATTGCTGTTGGAGAAGTGAATCAACCAACACTTAGCGCAGGTAACCTGCACGAAAGCGCATTGTAGTTTTTTTCACCACCGAATTCTTATGGACAGGGAACACAGGGAAGCTCGCTAGATAAAGTCTTACTCTTTGAGATCATGTAGTAGGAATAAAATAAGAAAATATAATTAATTCACTGAGAATAGATACTAAGAAATAATAATAACAAATTAATAACAATAATAATAATAATCATAAAATACATGTTTGAAACTGGAAAACTGATTAAAAATTTTTTTATTTATAGATGGCTGGAAAAGAAAGGAGTAAAAGCAACGTGTGGAGTTTTTTGAATTTACACCACTTGAAGATGGTGTTAATATATATATATTTAATTTAATATCATCTTTTACATTTTTTTATCTATCAAAAAGTTCTTTGTGTGTTTATTTTTATTTATTTGTTTGATTATAAGTTAATTGTTCTCAAATATAGAAACTTTGATAAAATATAAGTTTTTCGAATTGATTTGAAAATGTTACACTTTTTGACAAAATATCGGTCAAAACATCAGTAATTGGTGGGCTAGGACTCTAAAATTGGGATTGGCATCGGACCCAAAAATCTGGCATCGGTCTGAATTTTGTTAGCTATAAGCAAATAATTCACATAACAAAAGGTGAGCAGATAAGTCACAATTCTCCAAAAGGCCCATTTTACCATCTTGACCTTTACATACCTTTCTGACATACATTTATATCACATCACAAATAATTCAATAATACATTTACGTCTAGAATGTGAAAATCAAAACATGGTATCAGCAATACACTTACTCTACCATTAAATTATACACTGGCTAAAGCTTGCTCTTAGATCTCATAGATTGTGTTGAAAGCCGCATATGAAAGGTCTTCCTCCTACTACACTCTAAGCAAGCTTAGCTGTAGTCCACAATGTGAAAAGGAGCAGCTAGCTACACCACGTGCTTCTTCGGAGAACTGTGGATGTTTACGCCCTCTCGAATCCACAGCGGGGTTTGCGCACAGTGGGGGACTGTGGTTACAGGAAATTAGGGAGGGGATTTGATGTTTTCAGCCCCACATTGGATGCCAAATTTACAATTAGGAAAAAAATCCTCTTAAAGAGTCAAAAAAATTGGGGAAAAGTGAAATGTTCAGTAAGCCCTATTCAGCTGACTCAATAATGGAAAATTGATTTATTGTATGTACAGTATATCTCAGCCCCCTCTTAATATTAATTAATATTATCTGAAGCTGGGTCTATAATATTTAAGAAGCAGTATGTAAAATTATGTAGCTGTATCTATTGTTAAAGTTGAGATAAATTGAATACCCTATGGGCAATATACAGTTTTGAGGAAATGGCTGTTGAAGATTTGCTAATGTAAATGAAATCGAAGAGTTCTGCTTGTCTTTCATCCATCCTCACAGTGACAGCAAAGGAAATAGCCACATATGGTCACACTGGCTATACACTGTAAAAAAAAAAAAAGGTTCTATATGGAGCCAAAACATATACGTGTGCCATTTAAAAAAAAAATAGAACCATTTAGAACCTTTTTGGGGGCCATATATAAACATTTCTATTGAACCAGAATCATTGATATCTTTGGGTTTGTGCTTATGGACCACCCCCCCCCTTCAGTTCAAACCACAGGTTTTTGATGGAATTTAAGTCTGGAGACCGAGATGGCCATTGGAAAACATGGATGTTGATTTCACTTAAGCATTTCTGTTTAGCTTCTTAGCAGAGACAACCAAATTTTCTGCCAGAATTTCCTGGTACTTTGTTGAATTCATTGTCCCGTTGATCTAAAATAGTGCCCCGGGACCACTGCCAGCAAAACATCTCCAAAATATCAATGACCCACCTCCATATTTGACAGTAGGTATGAGGTGCTCCTGTATGCATTCCTCTTTTGCCACCAAGCATGTACATAGTGTGTATGGCCAAAATGCTCAATTTTGGTCTCATCTGACAATAGCACTCTCTTCCAGTCATAATTCCAATGAGGTTTGGCAAGCTCCAGATTCTTGGTTTTGTTTATTGTGCTCAGCATGAGAGTAAATGTACTGAAATAAAAGTATATAGTTTTCCCATATGTTTGAACATAACATACAGATTATTATCTGTGTAATTTATTATATGCAGCTTTTTTTCTACATTTTTATTAAGGGTGCTAATAATTCTGGAGCCCACTGTAAGTCACTGTGACATATATAGCCTTGAGGAAGTGAGAATTCAGCGTTTCCTAGGAATCCAATGTTTTTAACGGAACTGCAAAAGCACTGGGGAAATTCCAGAACAGGCAATTTCACCTACTTTGAAGTGTAGCCTATAAAATGCTCTAACTGTTTGGAGAACATTCATTCAGAGACGTTGTTGCTCTGTGAATTCTCCTGTTCGGCCGAATAAGGTATCTGAAACCGAATATTTTGGGTAAGTCTGTTAGACTCTTCTCACCGACCGGGGGAAATTAGGTTGTCGTGTCTAGGAACCGACAGAATTCAAAGTCCAATCATTAATTTGTAGAAAACTACTTCACGAGGGAAAAGACACCACAGCAGCAAGCTCTTTGGAAAAGTTAGACTTTATTTGCACAGGTGCATAAAGCCAGATCAATTCCGCCAAATTGAACCTCGATTGTCAGTTTTACATTCATTTTATACACAAATGTACCCCACAACTCCCCTTAACACATTTCTTAAAATACCAGCCATCTGTCCTTCTTGGCACCACAATGATTTTAATTTCCTGCTCTTGGGTCGGCCTGACCTTCTTGGCACCACAATGATTTTCTGTTCTTAGATGATAACGTTATTGTGGAATGTTACCCCAACTTTCCCTTAAACATATATTAGTCTTTATTCTGTAATTTTCCATTAAGCATACAAGTTACAGAGTTATAGCCTCCTGTAATTTTCCATTTGTATTCAGTTTACATAAGGGTCACTGTAAAAATATCAGTCTTCTAGCACTTTTATTTGGCAATAGTGTTTTGTTAGTTTTGGATTATTGTTCTCTGCTGTATTTTGGCAGTAGTGTATGATTAGTTTTTGGTTAGTGTTATCTGCTGAAGTTTTTGGCAGTAGTGTATGATTAGTATTTGGTTAGTGTTTTCTGCTGAGTGAGTAAGTGTGGTTTTTTAAGCCTTCTACGTTTGCTTTTTTTCTACAGTGGATACTGTGGTTTCTTGCATTTCCATAAGCTTAGCTGCAACTACTGATATAGGTTTATTGGATTACATATTGATTATATGAGTGTATAGTTATACATGTGATATATTTTTATCATGAAGCATCGAGAGTTTGGAGGAACCAGTTTGATCAACATTGATGGGAATTCCCTAACTTTAACATGTGACGCCATCACAATCATGGGGAGTCTCAAAATTTTCCTACATTTCCCCCCTTTCGGGGTCAGACCTTATGGCCCCAAAAGACTCCCCTCGCTGTATTCTTATTCTCAGCGTCAGACAGCGTCGGGTGTGCACCACCCCATGTATACTACGTTGGGTGCCTGCACATCCCCTGCTGCCATAGCAGCATCCAAATGTATCAGATTCCTCAATGTAACATTGTTCCCATGGTTCCTCCAACACTCTCTGCCGTCGCAAAATTTGATTAAACATATCAAAGCTGTATGTATTATTCTAAGTGACCCAACAAAGTTATCATACACTCCTTTAATTTTCTTAACACGTTGATTCGTAGCACGATGATTTGCCGCAGTCCTCGTAGTTGGTGGGTTCCTGGTATATCTTCCAACCAGAGTACGCGGTCTGCACGTCACTCCACTGGAAAGCCAGCTTGCGATTGTCGTACTGGACCCGTAGGGGCACTGTTGGTGCTGTTGCTCCCTGGACTGGTGTCAGCGCCCGCAGTCCCTCCGCTCTCCCCGTCTCCCTGGACTGTGACATCGTCCGCCGGAAACTGGAATCACCCGTCTGGCGCCTGGCTCCTGCGTTAGTCACCCTGTATGACACCAATTGGATGCCTATAGCCCTATGGAGAGAGGATCTCAAGAGAGGGAGGATACAAGACAGCAACACCAGTACCACTATCAGTGTTATCCCCACTGCAGGTCCTATTTTTGCCAGCCAACTTCCCCCTCATCCTTTATTCGACAGTTTTTCTTGCCTAACCTCCTTCATTATCTTTCTTAGTGGTTGCGTTTTTTCAGAATACCCTTCCACCCAATCCGTGCTAAAACCCGTCATTCCTAAGAATGTCATCATTTGTCCCACTGTCTGTGGTTGCGGAACTTTCATTATTGTCTCCAACTGTTTATTTGACATTCTCTTACCGCCAGCCGTGATTACTCTTCCCAAGTACTCCACCTCCTGAGAGCAGAGCTGCAGCTTCTTCCTGGACACCTTGTGCCCCCCCTTTGCCAGTTTCTCCAGCAGTTTCATGCTGTCGCTTATGCACTGCTCTTTTGTATCTGCACATAGTAATAAGTCATCAACATATTGCAACACCACACTTTTGAGGTCCAAACCTTGTAAGTCATCTTTTAACACTTGGTTGAACACATGCGGCGAATGTTTAAACCCCTGCGGCATTCTGTTGTACGTATATTGCCGGTTTTCAAATGTAAAGGCAAACAGCTCTTGGCTTTGTTCGGCCAACGGAGCGCTGAAAAAGGCAGAACACAGATCTATTACTGTAAACCATTTTGCAGTATGAGGAACATTGGTTAACAAAGTATGAGGATTAGTCACTTCTGTTGTCATTTCCTGCACTACATCATTTACTGCTCTCAGATCATGCACCAATCTCCATTTTTCCCCATCTGCTTTTCGTACAGGCAGTAAAGGTGTATTATATGGACTTTGCGTTGCTCTAAGCACTCCTGATTTTAACAGACCTATGGTTTTTCTCACTTGCTCCACTGCTTCTCTTTTTTAAAGGATATTGTAATTTAAATGGACCTTTACAGCCTGGTTTTAAGTACACTTCAACCGGGTTTGCCGATTTCACTTTACCTACATCAGTGTCATGTTGCGACCATAGTTGGCTTGGTAATTGGTTTAAATGTTCTTCTATGCCCAAATTTTCTCTAGATTTCTCCCGTTTTGTACCCTCTTCCCACGGTACCCTCACCATTTGGGGCTTTCCCCACATCTGAGCGCTTACCATAATTTTGATAATTTTTTGATCTGCTGTGCACCAAATGAAATAATTTTCTGTTGGCCCGAATTGGAGCTCTTCTGCTCTCTTAATCATAGGACCTAAGTCCTTAGCTTGGTACCCTGGATTGACTTTCAACGTTATGTGTGGGGCCGCATGTTCCTCCTGAAACCACTGCTCAATCCATGGGGTCCTTGCTATGTTTAATGCTGCTCCTTCCTGTCCTATCAGGAGCGCAGTTGACACTAAATATTGTCTTTCTCCTTTTCCCTTACTTCACTCTCTTTCTAGATCTGGATCCTGGTAGGGATCAAACCTCATTGTACAATATAAGTCATATTCTGGCTCAGTTGCCTGCGGGATCTGAGCCTCAACATATTTTTGCCAAGTGCTCCACACTTGGTCTTTTACTTGTGTGTCAATATCCCCTACCCAATATACATTTGCCATGTGGAGGTTTTCACTTCTCATATAGTACATTCCTGTTAAATCTATGCCCCCTCCTTCACAGTTTAATTTTATTCCTAAGGCTAGAATTGCATCTCTTCCTAGAAGGCTTACGGGGGAATTTTTGCATACTATTACCTCTAATTTTGCTTCTTTTGCGCCTATTTTTATTAATACCGGTTTTGTGGTCGGGCTTAACATTGTTTTCCCCGAGAACCCTACTGTTTGAATAACTTCTCCCGACAGTGGCAGATGTGAGGCATATTCTTTCCTAATGCATGTGCATGTTGCCCCAGTATCTATCATCATGGGGACAATTTTTCCTCCGATTTGTACATTTATTATATGTTCTTGTTCTGGCCCGTTTGTTATCATTACATGCTGTCCTACTCTGCCTGGGTTCTCTGGTCACCCCTATTGGGCACCTTGGTAATTTACAGGTTCCCCACTCTGATATGGGGGCCTAGCCTGGGGAGGTGGGGCCAAATGGGGGTAACCCTGCGGTTGCTGAGGCTGATTTGGTACCCAGGTCCCCTGGTTACCTGGGTACATCCCTTGTGCGTTCGGACACCGTCTTTTTATGTGCCCCTCCTGACCACATCCTTAGCAAACTATGGAGCCCTGTCTCTGTTGGTTAGGAAAGCCTTGTTGGTTCCAACTGCTATTTTTCATGTTGTTATTCTGATTCTGCTGCCCCTTCCACTGATTCTTTTGACCACCATTCCCTGGCCCTCCCCCCATTTGATTCCCACCCGGTTGTGACCCCCCCCCCCCCTTGCATATTACCTTGCATGGCCAGTGGGTGAGGGATGCTGGAGAAGTTGTAGATCACCGTCAGCTGGGGCACCATCAGGCTGCTCCATGGTTCAGGCGCGGGGGTTGCTTCAAAGTCAAAGAATCCATTGTCCATATATCTGTATTTTCACAGATGCCACTTTTTTCGCCTCTTTTTCTTTATCCAGCTCTTTTATTTCTCTCGCCCTTTTTTCTTTGGCTTTCAGCTCCTCCAGCTGCAACTGCAGTAGCTTTCTTTGAATGTCTTTTGTTTGATCTTCCAGCTTTTTTCCCTCTTTCCGCTGCCTTTCTACAGCGTGCACCACATGATCCACAAATTCTCTGTGTGCCATGGTATTCAGTCCCACCACCTCATCGAGGTGGCGCCCCACTTCTTGTGACATCCCCTCCCCGATGGCTTTGCGGAAGAGGGTGGTCATTATAGGATCTGCCCGTACGTCCCTTTCAGTTATCAATCTCCACCTGCGCAACTGCGTGTGGATGTCTTTTAACGGCGGTCCCGTTAAGGTCGTTATGTCCGGTCGTGCGGGATA